>NW_026734849.1:0-218567 GCF_949786415.1 Peromyscus eremicus | reverse complement strand
TTCTTCTGTTCTGAGCAAGCTCACTGTTCGGACCCCATAGGAAACACAGTAGAGTAGAAGAGTGCTCTTTTCTCAAAAGCAGAGTGTGTTTCATGTAAGGCAAGCTAGCGTTTGTTTCCCAGTCCTAAGTGGAGTTGAATCACATCCTGTTTTTGGTCCTACGAGCAAGAGTTGTTTTCTGGTAAGAAGAGTCACTATTGCGCTCCCATTGTCATACACAGGGCAAATAGCACTGGCGTCAGTTCCCAGCATGTACAGTGTATTGGACTGAAGAGGAGCTACTGTTCTTGTCAGTTTCCTAAGCAGAGTTGAACTAGATATGGCCCGTGTGTAGAGGAAGCACAGTTCTGCTGTTCTGAGCGAGCTCACTGTTCGGTCCCCATAAGATACACAGTAGAGTAGAAGAGTGCTCTTTTCTCAAAAGCAGAGTGTGTTTCTTGTAAGGCGAGCTAGCGTTTGTTTCCCAATCCTAAATGGAGTTGAATCACATGCAGTTTCTTGTCCTACGAGCAAGAGTTGTTTTCTGGTAAGAAGAGACACTGTTGTGCTCCCATTGTCATACACAGGGCAAATAGCCCTGGCGTCTATTCCCAGCATGTACAGTTTATTGGACTGAAAAAAATCTACTGTTCTTGTCAGTTTCCTAAGCAGAATTGAACTAGATATAGCCGTATTTGTAGGAATCACAGTTCTTTTGTTCTGAGCAAACTCACTGTTCTGGCCCTATAGGAAAAACAGTAGATTAGAAGACTGCCCTTTTCTCAAAAGCAGAGTGTGTTTCTTGTAAGGCGAGCTAGCGTTTGTTTCCCAGTCCTAAATGGAGTTGAATCACATGCAGTTTTTGTACCTATGAGCAAGAGTTGTTTTCTGGTAAGGAAAGTCATTATTGCGCTCGCATTGCCATACACAGTGCAAATAGCACTGGCGTCTGTTCCCAGCAAGTACAGTGTATTGGACTGAAGAGGAGCTACTGTTCTTGTCAGTTTCCTAAGCAGAGTTGAACTAGATATGGCCCGTGTGTGGAGGAAGCACAGTTCTGCTGTTCTGAGCGAGCTCACTGTTCGGTCCCCATAAGATACACAGTAGAGTAGAAGAGTGCTCTTTTCTCAAAAGCAGAGTGTGTTTCTTGTAAGGCGAGCTAGCGTTTGTTTCCCAATCCTAAATGGAGTTTAATCACATGCAGTTTCTTGTCCTACGAGCAAGAGTTGTTTTCTGGTAAGAAGAGTCACTATTGTGCTCCTATTGTCATACACAGGGCAAATAGCCCTGGTGTCTGTTCCCAGCATGTACAGTTTATTGCACTGAAAAGAATCTACTGTTCTTGTCAGTTTCCTAAGCAGAATTGAACTAGATATGGCCGTATTTGTAGGAATCACAGTTCTTTTGTTCTGAGCAAACTCACTGCTCTGGCCCTAAAGGAAAAACAGTAGAGTAGAAGAGTGCTCTTTTCTCAAAAGCAGAGTGTGTTTCTTAGGAAGGCGAGCTACCGTTTGTTTTCCAGTCCTAAATGGAGTTGAATCACATGCAGTTTTTGGTCCTACAAGCAAGAGCTGTTTTCTGCTAAGGAAAGTCAATATTGCGCTCCCATTGCCATACACAGTGCAAATAGCACTCGCGTCTGTTCCCAGCAAGTACAGTGTATTGGACTGAAGAGGAGCTACTGTTCTTGTCAGTTTCCTAAGCAGAGTTGAACTAGATATTGCCCCTGTGTGTAGGAAGCACAGTTCTTTTGTTCTGAGCAAGCTCACTGTTCAGACCCCATAGGAAACACAGTATAGTAGAAGAGTGCTCTTTTCTCAAAAGCAGAGTGTGTTTCTTGTAGGGCGAGCTAGCGTTTGTTTCCCAGTCCTAAATGGAGTTGAATCACATGCAGTTTTTGGTCCTACAAACAAGAGTTGTTTTCTGGTAAGGAAAGTCACTATTGCACTCCCATTGCCATACACAGGGCAAATAGCACTCGCGTCTGTTCCCAGCAAGTACAGTGTATTGGACTGAAGAGGAGCTACTGTTCTTGTCAGTTTTCTAAGCAGAGTTGAACTAGATATTGCCCCTGTGTGTAGGAAGCACAGTTCTTTTGTTCTGAGCAAGCTCACTGTTCGGATCCCATAGGAAACACAGTAGAGTAGAAGAGTGCTCTTTTCTCAAAAGCAGAGTGTGTTTCTTGTAAAGCGAGCTAGCATTTGTTTCCCAGTCCTAAATGGAGTTGAATCACATGCAGTTTCTTGTCCTACGAGCAAGAGTTGTTTTCTGGCAAGAAGAGTCACTATTATGCTCCCATTGTCATTCACAGGGCAAATAACACTGGAGTCTGTTCCCAGCATGTACACTCTATTGGACTGAAGAGGATCTACTGTTCTTTTCAGTTTCCTAAGCATAATTGAACTAGATATGGCTGTATTTGTATGAAGCACAGTTCTTTTGTTCTGAGCAAGCTCACTGTTCTGGCCCTATAGGAAACACAGTAGAGTAGATGAGTGCTCTTTTCTCAAAAGCAGAGTGTGTTTCTTGTAAGGCGAGCTAGCGTTTGTTTCCCAGTCCTAAATGGAATGAATCACATGCAGTTTTTGGTCCTATGAGCAAAAGTTGTTTTGTGGTAAGGAAAGTCACTCTTGCATTCCCATTGCCATACACAGTGCAAATAGCACTCGCGTCTGTTCTCAGCAAGTACAGTGTATTGGACTGAAGCAGAGCTACTGTTCTTGTCAGTTTCCTAAGCAGAGTTGAACTAGATATGGCCCCTGTGTGTAGGAAGCACAGTTCTTTTGTTCTGAGCAAGCTCACTGTTTGGACCACATAGGATATACAGTAGAGTAGAAGAGTGCTCTTTTCTCAAAAGCAGAGTGTGTTTCTTTAAGTCGAGCTAGTGTTTGTTTCCCAGTCAGAAATGGAGTTGAATCCCATGCAGTTTCTGGTCGTATGAGCCAGAGGTGTTTTCTGATAAGAAGAGTCACTATTGCGCTCCCATTTTCATACAGAGGACAAATAGCACTGGCGTCTGTTCTCTGCACGTACAGTGTATTGGACTGAAGTGGAGCTACTGTTCTTGTCAGTTTCCTAAGCAGAGTTGAACTAGATATGGCCCGTGTGTGGAGGAAGCACAGTTCTGTTGTTCTGAGCAAGCTCACTGTTCGGACCCCATAGGATACACAGTAGAGTAGAAGAGTGCTCTTTTCTCAAAAGCAGAGTGTGTTTCTTGTAAGGTGAGCTAGCGTTTGTTTCCCAATCCTAAATGGAGTTGAATCACATGCAGTATCTGGTCCTACGAGCAAGAGTTGTTTTCTGGTAAGAAGAGTCACTATTGTGCTCCCATTGTCATCCACAGGGCAAATCACACTGGCATCTGTTCCCAGCATGTACAGTGTATTGGACTGAAGAGGATCTACTGTTCTTGTCAGTTTCCTAAGCAGAGTTTAACTAGATATGGACCGTGTGTGTAGGAAGCACAGTTCTTTTGTTCTGAGAATGCTCACTGTTCTGGCCCTATAGGAAACACATTAGAGTAGAAGAGTGCTCCTTTCGCAATCCAGAGTGTGTTTCTTGTAAGTCGAGCTATCGTTTGTTTCCCAGTCCTAAATAGAGTTGAATCCCATGCAGTTTCTGGTCCTATCAGCAAGAGTTGTTTTCTGATAAGAAGAGTCACTATTGCGCTCCTATTGCCATACACAGTACAAATAGCACTCGCGTCTGTTCCCAGCTAGGACAGTGTATTGGACTGAGGAGGAGCTACCGTTCTTGTCAGTTTCCTAAGCAGAGTTGAACTAGATATGGCCCGTGTGTGTAGGAAGCACAGTTCTTTTGTTCTGAGCAAGCTCACTGTTCGGACCCCATAGGAAACACAGTAGAGTAGAAGAGTGCTCTTTTCTCAAAAGCAGAGTGTGTTTCTTGTAAAGCGAGCTAGCATTTGTTTCCCAGTCCTAAATGGAGTTGAATCACATGCAGTTTCTTGTCCTACGAGCAAGAGTTGTTTTCTGGTAAGAAGAGTCACTATTGTGCTCCCATTGTCATTCACAGGGCAAATAACACTGGAGTATGTTCCCAGCATGTACACTGTATTGGACCGAAGAGGATCTACTGTTCTTTTCAGTTTCCTAAACATAATTGAACTAGATATGGCCGTATTTGTATGAAGCACAGTTCTTTGTTCTGAGCAAGCTCACTGTTCTGGCCCTATAGGAAACACAGTAGAGTAGAAGAGTGCTCTTTTCTCAAAAGCCGAGTGTGTTTCTTGTAAGGCGAGCTAGCGTTTATTTCCCAGTCCTAAATGGAATGAATCACATGCAGTTTTTGGTCCTAAGACCAAGAGTTGTTTTCTGGTAAGGAAAGTCACTCTTGCATTCCCATTGCCATACACAGTGAAAATAGCACTCGCGTCTGTTCCCAGCAAGTAGAGTGTATTGGACTGAAGCAGAGCTACTGTTCTTGTCAGTTTCCTAAGCAGAGTTGAACTAGATATGGCCCCTGTGTGTAGGAAGCACAGTTCTAATGTTCTGAGCAAGCTCACTGTTCGGACCACTTAGGAAATACAGTAGAGTAGAAGAGTGCTCTTTTCTCAAAAGCAGAGTGTGTTTCTTGTAATGCGAGCTAGTGTTTGTTTCCCAGTCAGAAATGGAGTTGAATCCCATGCAATTTCTGGTCCTATGAGCAAGAGGTGTTTTCTGATAAGAAGAGTCACTATTGCGCTCCCAATGTCATACAGAGGACAAATAGCACTGGCGTCTGTTCCCTGCACGTACAGTGTATTGGACTGAAGTGGAGCTACTGTTCTTGTCAGTATCCTAAGCAGAGTTGAACTAGATATGGCCCGTGTGTGGAGGAAGCACAGTTCTGTTGTTCTGAGAAAGCTCACTGTTCGGACCCCATAGGATACACAGTAGAGTAGAAGAGTGCTCTTTTCTCAAAGCAGAGTGTGTTTCTTGTAAGGCTAGGTAGCGTTTGTTTCCCAGTCCTAAATGGAGTTGAATCACATGCAGTTTCTGGTCCTACGAGCAAGAGTTGTTTTCTGGTAAGAAGGGTCATTATTGTGCTCCCATTGTCATACACAGGGCAAATAGCACTGGCGTTTGTTCCCAGCATGTACACTGTATTGGACTGAAGAGGATCTACTGTTCTTGTCAGTTTCCTAAGCAGAATTGAACTAGATATGGCTGTATTTGTAGGAAGCACAGTTTTTTTCTTCTGAGCAAACTCACTCTTCTGGCCCTACAGGAAACACAGTAGAGTAGAAGAGTGCTCTTTTCTCAAAAGCAGAGTGTGTTTCTTGTAAGGCGAGCTAGCGTTTGTTTCCCATTCCTAAATGGATTTGAAATACATGAAGTTTCTGGTCCTACGAGCAAGAGATGTTTTCTGGTAAGAAGAGTCACTATTGCGCTCCCTTTGTCATAAACAGGGCAAATAGAACTGGCATCTGTTCCCAGAAAATACAGTGTATTGGACTGAAGCGGAGCTACTGTTCTTGTCAGTTTCCTAAGCAGAATTGAACTAGATATGGCCGTATTTGTAGGAATCACAGTTCTTTTGTTCTGAGCAAACTCATTGTTCTGGCCCTATAGGAAAAACAGTAGAGTAGAAGAGTGCTCTTTTCTCAAAAGCAGAGTTTGTTTCTTGTAAGGCTAGCTAGTGTTTGTTTCCCAGTCCTAAATGGAGTTGAATCACATGCAGTTTTTGGTCCTACGAGCAAGAGTTGTTTTCTGTTAAGGAAAGTCATTATTGTGCTCGCATTGCCATACACAGTGCAAATAGCACTGGCGTCTGTTCCCAGCAAGTACAGTGTATTGGACTGAAGCAGAGCTACTGTTCTTGTCAGTTTCCTAAGCAGAGTTGAACTAGATATTGCCCCTGTGTGTAGGAAGCACAGTTCATTTGTTCTGAGCAAGCTCACTGTTCTGGCCCTATAAGAAACACAGTAGAGTAGAAGAGTGCTCTTTTCTCAAAAGCAGAGTGTGTTTCTTGTAAGGCGAGCTAGCGTTTGTTTCCCAGTCCTAAATGGAGTTGAATCACATGCAGTTTTTGGTTCTATGAGCAAGAGTTGTTTTCTGGTAAAGAAAGTCACTATTGAGCTTCCATTGCCATACACAGTGAAAATAGCACTCGCGTCTGTTCCCAGCAAGTACAGTGTATTGGACTGAAGCGGAGCTACTGTTCTTGTCAGTTTGCTAAGGAGAGTTGAACTAGATATGGCCCCTGTGTGTAGGAAGCACTGTTCTTTTGTTCTGAGCAAGCTCACTGTTCGGACCCCCTAGGAAACACAGTAGAGTAGAAGAGTGCTCTTTTCTCAAAAGCAGAGTGTGTTTCTTGTAAGGCAAGCTAGCGTTTGTTTTCCAGTACTAAATGGAGATGAATCACATCTTGTTTTTGGTCCTACGAGCAAGAGTTGTTTTCTGGTAAGGAAAGTCACTATTGCGCTCCCATTGTCAGACACAGTGCAAATAGCACTCCCGTCTCATCCCAGCAAGTACAGTGTATTGGACTGAAGAGGATCTACTGTTCTTGTCAGTTTCCTAAGCAGAATTGATCTAGATATGGCCGTATTTGTAGGAAGCACAGTTCTTTTGTTCTGAGCAAACTCACTGTTCTTTCCCTATAGGAAAAAAGTAGAGTAGAAGTGTGCTCTTTTCTCAAAAGCAGAGTGTGTTTCTTGTAAGGCGAGCTAGTGTTTGTTTCCCAGTCCAAAATAGAGTTGAATCCCATGCAGTTTCTGATCCTATCAGCAAGAGATGTTTTCTGATGAGAAGAGTCACTATTGCGCTCCTATTGCCATACACAGTACAAAAAGTACTCGCGTCCGTTCCCAGCTAGGACAGTGTATTGGACTGAGGAGGAGCTACCGTTCTTGTCAGTTTCCTAAGCAGAGTTGAACTAGATATGGCCCGTGTGTGTAGAAAGCACAGTTCATTGTTCTGAGCAAGCTCACTGTTCGGACCCCATAGGAAACACAGTAGAGTAGAAGAGTGCTCTTTTCTCAAAAGCAGAGTGTGTTTCTTGTAAGGCGAGCTAGCATTTGTTTCCCAGTCCTAAATGGAGTTGAATCACATGCAGTTTCTTGTCCTACGAGCAAGAGTTGTTTTCTGGCAAGAAGAGTCACTATTATGCTCCCTTTGTCATAAACAGGGCAAATAGAACTGGCATCTGTTCCCAGAAAATACAGTGTATTGGACTGAATCGGAGCTACTGTTCTTGTCAGTTTCCTAAGCAGAATTGAACTAGATATGGCCGTATTTGTAGGAATCACAGTTCTTTTGTTCTGAGCAAACTCACTGTTCTGGCCCTATAGGAAAAACAGTAGAGTAGAAGAGTGCTCTTTTCTCAAAAGCAGAGTGTGTTTCTTGTAAGGCGAGCTAGCGTTTGTTTCCCAGTCCTAAATGGAGTTGAATCACATGCAGTTTTTGGTTTTATGAGCAAGAGTTGTTTTCTGGTAAGGAAAGTCATTATTGCGCTCGCATTGCCATACATAGTGCAAATAGCACTCGCGTCTGTTCCCAGCAAGTACAGTGTATTGGAATGAAGCAGAGCTACTGTTCTTGTCAGTTTCCTAAGCAGACTTGAACTAGATATTGCCCCTGTGTGTAGGAAGCACAGTTCTTTTGTTCTGAGCAAGCTCACTGTTCAGACCCCATAGGAAACACAGTAGAGTAGAAGAGTGCTCTTTTCTCAAAAGCAGAGTGTGTTTCTTGTAAAGTGAGCTAGCATTTGTTTCCCAGTCCTAAATGGAGTTGAATCACATGCAGTTTCTTGTCCTAAGAGCAAGAGTTGTTTTCTGGTTAGGAAAGTCACTATTGTGCTCCCATTGTCATTCACAGGGCAAATAACACTGGCGTCTGTTCCCAGCATGTACACTGTATTGGACTGAAGAGGATCTACTGTTCTTTTCAGTTTCCTAAGCATAATTGAACTAGATATGGCCGTATTTGTATGAAGCACAGTTCTTTAGTTCTGAGCAAGCTCACTGTTCTGGCCCTATAGGAAACACAGTAGAGTAGAAGAGTGCTCTTTTCTCAAAAGCAGAGTGTGTTTCTTGTAAGGCGAGCTGGCGTTTGATTCCCAGTCCTAAATGGAGTTGAATCACATAAAGTTTTTGGTCCTATGAGCAAGAGTTGTTTTCTGGTAAGGAAAGTAATTATTGCGCTCCCATTTCCATACACAGTGCAAATAGCACTCGCATCTGTTCCCAGCAAGTACAGTGTTTTGGACTGAAGCGGAGCTACTGTTCTTGTCAGTTTCCTAAGCAGAGTTGAACTAGATATGGCCCCTGTGTGTAGGAAGCACAGTTCTTTTGTTCTGAGCAAGCTCACTGTTCGGACCACATAGGAAACACAGAAGAGTAGAAGAGTGCTCTTTTCTCAAAAGCAGAGTGTGTTTTTTGTAAGGCGAACTAGTGTTTGTTTCCCAGTCAGAAATGGAGTTGAATCCCATGCAGTTTCTGGTCCTATGAGCAAGAGGTGTTTTCCGATAAGAAGAGTCACTATTGCACTTCCATTGTCATAAACAGAGCAAATAGCACTGGCATCTGTTCCCAGCAAGTACAGTGTATTGGACTGAAGCGGAGCTACTGTTCTTGTCAGTTTCCTAAGCAGAGTTGAACTAGATATGGCCCCTGTGTGTAGGAAGCACAGTTCTTTTGTTCGGAGCAAGCTCACTGTTCGGACCCCATAGAAAACACATTAGTGAAGAAGAGTGCTCTTTTCTCAAAAGCAGAGTGTGTTTCTTATAAGGCGAAGTAGCGTTTGTTTCCCAGTCAGAAATGGAGTTGAATCCCGTGAAGTTTCTGGTCCTACCAGCAAGAGGTGTTTTCCGATAAGAAGAGTCACTATTGAGCTCCTATTGCCATACACAGTGCAAATAGCACTCGCGTCTGTTCCCAGCTATTACAGTGTATTGGACTGCAGAGGAGCTACCGTTCTTGTCAGTTACCTAAGCAGAGTTGAACTAGATATGGCCCGTGTGTGTAGGAAGCACAGTTCTTTTGTTCTGAGCAAGCTCACTGTTCGGACCCCATAGGAAACACAGTAGAGTAGAAGAGTGCTCTTTTCTCAAAAACAGAGTGTGTTTCTTGTAAGGCGAGCTAGCATTTGTTTCCCAGTCCTAAATGGAGTTGAATCACATGCAGTTTCTTGTCCTACGAGCAAGAGTTGTTTTCTGGTAAGAAGAGTCACTATCGATCTCCCATTGTCATACACAGGGCAAATAGCACTGGCGTCTGTTCCCAGCAAGTACAGTGTATTGGACTGAAGCAGAGCTACTGTTCTTGTCAGTTTCCTAAGCAGAGTTGAAGTAGATATGGCCCCTGTGTGTAGGAAGCACAGATCTTTTGTTCTGAGCAAGCTCACTGTTCAAACCCCATAGAAAACATATTAGAGTAGAAGAGTGCTCTTTTCTCAAAAGCAGAGTTTGTTTCTTATAAGGCGAGCTAGTGTTTGTTTCCCAGTCAAAAATGGAGTTGAAACCCATGCAGTTTCTGGTCCTACAAGCAAGAGGTGTTTTCTGATAAGAAAAGTCACTATTGCGCTCCTATTGCCATACACAGTGCAAATAGCACTCGCGTCTGTTCCCAGCTTGTACAGTGTATTGGACTGAAGAGGAGCTACCATTCTTGTCAGTTTCCTAAGCAGAGTTGAACTAGATATGGCACGTGTTTGTAGGAAGCACAGTTCTTTTGTTCTGAGCAAGCTCACTGTTCGGACCCCATAGGAAACACAGTAGAGTAGAAGAGTGCTCTTTTCTCAAAAGCAGAGTGTGTTTCATGTAAGGCAAGCTAGCGTTTGTTTCCCAGTCCTAAGTGGAGTTGAATCACATCCTGTTTTTGGTCCTACGAGCAAGAGTTGTTTTCTTGTAAGAAGAGTCACTATTGTGCTCCCATTGTCATACACAGGGCAAATAGCACTGGCGTCTGTTCCCAGCATGTACAGTGTATTGGACTGAAGAGGATCTACTGTTCTTGTAAGTTTCCTAAGCAGAATTGAACTAGATATGGCCGTATTTGTAGGAAGCACAGTGTTTTTGTTCTGAGCAAACTCACTGTTCTGGCCCTATAGGAAACACAGTAGAGTAGAAGAGTGCTCTTTTCTCAAAACCAGAGTGTGTTTATTGTAAGGCGAGCTAGTGTTTGTTTTCCAGTCATAAATGGAGTTGAATCACATGCAGTTTCTGGTCCTACCAGCAAGAGTTGTTTTCTGGTAAGGAAAGTCACTAGTGCGCTCCCATTGCCATACACAGTGCAAATACCACTCGTTTCTGTTCCCAGCAAGTACAGTGTATTGGACTGAAGCGGAGCTACTGTTCTTGTCAGTTTTCTAAGTAGAGTTGAACTAGATATGGAACCTGTGTGTAGGAAGCACTGTTCTTTTGTTCTGAGCAAGCTCACTGTTTGGACCCCCTAGGAAACACAGTAGAGTAGAAGAGTGCTCTTTTCTCAAAAGCAGAGTATGTTTCTTGTACGGCGAGCTATTGTTTGTTTCCCATTCCTAAATGGAGTTGAATCACATGCAGTTTTTGGTCCTACGAGCAAGAGTTGTTTTCTGGTAAGGAAAGTCACTATTGCGCTCCCAATGCCATACACAGTGCAAATAGCACTCCTGTCTGTTCCCAGCAAGTACAGTGTATTTGACTGAAGCGGAGCTACTGTTCTTGTCAGTTTCCTAAGCAGACTCGAACTAGATATGGCCGCTGTGTGTAGGAAGCACAGTTCTTTTGTTCTGAGCAAGCTCAATTTTCGGAACCCATAGGAAACACAGTAGAGTAGAAGTGTGCTCTTTTCTTAAAAGCAGAGTATGTTTCTTGTAAGGCAAGCTAGCGTTTGTTTCCCAGTCCTAAATAGAGTTGAATCCCATGCAGTTTCTGGTCCTATCAGCAAGAGTTGTTTTCTGATAAGAAGAGTCACTATTGCGCTCCTATTGCCATACACAGTACAAATAGCACTCGCGTCTGTTCCCAGCTAGGACAGTGTATTGGACTGAGGAGGAGCTACCGTTCTTGTCAGTTTCCTAAGCAGAGTTGAACTAGATATGGCCCGTGTGTGTAGGAAGCACAGTTCTTTTGTTCTGAGCAAGCTCACTGTTCGGACCCCATAGGAAACACAGTAGAGTAGAAGAGTGCTCTTTTCTCAAAAGCAGAGTGTGTTTCTTGTAAAGCGAGCTAGCATTTGTTTCCCAGTCCTAAATGGAGTTGAATCACATGCAGTTTCTTGTCCTACGAGCAAGAGTTGTTTTCTGGTAAGAAGAGTCACTATTGTGCTCCCATTGTCATTCACAGGGCAAATAACACTGGAGTATGTTCCCAGCATGTACACTGTATTGGACTGAAGAGGATCTACTGTTCTTTTCAGTTTCCTAAACATAATTGAACTAGATATGGCCGTATTTGTAGGAAGCACAGTTCTTTTGTTCTGAGCAAGCTCACTGTTCTGGCCCTATAGGAAACACAGTAGAGTAGAAGAGTGCTCTTTTCTCAAAAGCAGAGTGTGTTTCTTGTAAGGGAGCTAGCGTTTGTTTCCCAGTCCTAAATGGAGTTGAATCCCATGCAGTTTCTGGTCCTACCAGCATGAGTTGTTTTCTGGTAAGGAAAGTCACTATTGCGCTCCCATTTCCATACACAGTGCAAATAGCACTCGCATCTGTTCCCAGCAAGTACAGTGTATTGGACTGAAGCGGAGCTACTGTTCTTGTCATTTTCCTAATCAGAGTTGAACTAGATATGGCCCCTGTGTGTAGAAAGCACAGTTCTTTTTTTCTGAGCAAGCTCACTGTTCGGACACCATAGGAGAAACAGTCGAGTAGAAGAGTGCTCTTTTCTCAAAAGCAGAGTGTGTTTCTTGTAAGGCGAGCTAGCGTTTGTTTCCCAGTCCTAAATGGAGTTGAAACACATGCAGTTTATTGTCCTACGAGCAAGAGTTGTTTTCTGGTAAGAAGAGTCACTATTGTGCTCCCATTGTCATACACAGGGCAAATAGCACTGGCGTCTGTTCCCAGCATGTACAGAGTATTGGACTGAAGAGGATCTACTGTTCTTTTCAGTTTCCTAAGCAGAATTGAACTAGATATGGCCGTATTTGATGAAGCACAGTTCTTTTGTTCTGAACAAGCTCACTGTTCTGGCCCTATAGGACACACAGTAGAGTAGAAGACTGCTCTTTTCTCAAAAGCAGAGTGTGTTTCTTGTCAGGCGAGCTAGCGTTTGTTTCCCAGTCCTAAATGGAGTTGAATCACATGCAGTTTTTGGTCCTACGAGCAAGAGTTGTTTTCTGGTAAGAAAAGTCACTATTGCGCTCCCTTTGTCATACACAGTGCAAATAGCACTCACGTCTGTTCCCAGCAAGTACAGTGTATTGGACTGAAGAGGATCTACTGTTCTTGTCACTTTCCTAAGCAGAATTGAACTAGATATGGCCATATTTGTAGAAGCACAGTTCTTTTGTTCTGAGCAAACTCACTGTTCTGGCCCTATAGGAAACACAGTAGAGTAGAAGAGTGCTCTTTTCTCAAAAGCAGAGTGTGTTTCTTGTAAGGCGAGCTAGCGTTTGTTTCCCAGTCCTAAATGGAGTTGAGTCACATGCAGTTTTTGGTCCTACGAGCAAGAGTTGTTTACTGGTAAGGAAAGTCACTATTGCGCTCCCTTTGCCATACACAGTGCAAATAGCACTTGCGTCTGTTCCCAGCAAGTACAGTGTATTGAACTGAAGAGGAGCTACTGTTCTTGTCAGTTTCCTAAGCAGAGTTGAACTAGATATGGCCCATTTGTGTAGGAAGCACAGTTCTTTTGTTCTCAGCAAGCTCACTGTTCGGACACCATATCAACCACAGTGAAATAGAAGACTGCTCTTTTCTCAAAAGCAGAGTGTGTTTCTTGTAAGGCGAGCTAGCGTTTGTTTCCCAGTCCTAAATGGAGTTGAATCTCATGCAGTTTTTGGTCCTACGAGCAAGAGTTGTTTATTCGTAAGCAAAGTCACTATTGCGCTCCCATTGCCATACACAGTGCAAATAGCACTCACGTCTGTTCCCAGCAAGTACAGTGTATTGGACTGAAGAGGAGCTACTGTTCTTGTCAGTTTCCTAAGCAGAGTTGAACTAGATATGTCCCGTGTGTGTAGGAAGCACAGTTCTTTTGTTCTGAGTAAGCTCAATGTTCGGTCCCCATACGAACCACAGTAGAATAGAAGACTGCTCTTTTCTCAAAAGCAGAGTGTGTTTCTTGAAGGCGAGCTAGTGTTTGTTTCCCAGTCCTAAATGGAGTTAAATCACATGCAGTTTTTGGTCCTACGAGCAAGAGTTGTTTTCTCGTAATCAAAGTCACTATTGCGCTCCCATTGCCATACACAGTGCAAATAGCACTCGCGTCTGTTCCCAGCAAGTACAGTGTATTGGACTGAAGAGGAGCTACTGTTCTTGTCAGTTTCCTAAGCAGAGTTGAACTAGATATGGCCCATGTGTGTAGGAAGCCCAGTTTTTTTGATCTGAACAAGCTCAATGTTCGGACCCCATATGAACCACAGTAGAATAGAAGAATGCTCTTTTCTCAAAAGCAGAGTGTGTTTCTTGTAAGGCGAGCTAGCGTTTGTTTCCCAGTCCTAAATGGAGTTGAATCACATGCAGTTTTTGTTCCTACGAGCAAGAGTTGTTTTCTGGTAAGGAAAGTCACTATTGCGCTCCCTTTGCCATAAACAGTGCAAATAGCACTCGCGTCTGTTCGCAGCAAGTACAGTGTATTGGACTGAAGAGGAGCTACTGTTCTTGTCAGTTTCCTAAGAAGAGTTGAACTAGATATGGACCATGTGTGTAGGAAGCACAGTTCTTTTGTTCTGAGCAAGCTCACTGTTCGAACCCCATAGGAAACACAGTAGAGTAGAAGAGTGCTCTTTTCTCAAAAGCAGACTGTGTTTCTTGTAAGGCGAGCTAGCGTTTGTTTCCCAGTCCTAAATGGAGTTGAATCACATGCAGTTTTTGGTCCTACGAGCAAGAGTTGTTTTCTTGTAAGGAAAGTCACTATTGAGCTCTCATTTCCATACACAGTGCAAATAGCACTCGCATCTGTTCGCAGAAAGTACAGTGTATTGGACTGAAGGGGATCTACTGTTCTTGTCAGTTTCCTAAGCAGAGTTGAACAAGATATGGCCCCTGTGTGTAGGAAGCCGAGTACTTTTGTTCTGAGCAAGCTCACTGTTCGGACCCCATAGGAAACACAGTAGAGCAGAAGAGTGCTCTTTTCTCAAAAGCAGAGTGTGTTTCTTGTAAGGCAAGCTAGCGTTTGTTTCCCAGTACTAAATGGAGTTGAATCACACCCTGTTTTTGGTCCTACGTGCAAGAGTTGTTTTCTGGTAAGAAGAGTCACTATTGCGCTCCCATTGTCATACACAGGGCAAATAGCACTGGCGTCTGTTCCCAGCATGTACAGTGTATTGGACTGAAGAGGATCTACTGTTCTTTTCAGTTTCCTAAGCAGAATTGAACTAGATATGGCCGTATTTGTATGAAGCACAGTTCTTTTGTTCTGAGCAAGCTCACTGTTTTGGCCCTATAGGAAACACAGTAGAGTAGAAGAGTGCTCTTTTCTCAAAAGCAGAGTGTGTTTCTTGTAAGTCGAGCTAGTGTTTGTTCCCCAGTCAGAAATGGAGTTGAATCCCATGCAGTTTTTGTTCCTACGAGGAAGAGGTGTTTTCTGATAAGAAGAGTCACTATTGCGCTCCTATTTCTATACACAGTACAAATAGGACTCGCGTCTGTTCCCAGCTAGTACAGTGTATTGGACTGAAGAGGAGCTACCGTTCTTGTCATGACCTAAGCAGAGTTGAACTAGATATGGCCCGTGTGTGTAGGAAGCACAGTTCTTTTGTTCTGAGCAAGCTCACTGTTCCGACCCCATAGGAAACACAGTAGAGCAGAAGAGTGCTCTTTTCTCAAAAGCAGAGTGTGTTTCTTGTAAGGCAAGCTAGCGTTTGTTTCCCAGTACTAAATGGAGTTGAATCACACCCTGTTTTTGGTCCTATGAGCAAGAGTTGTTTTCTGGTAAGGAAAGTCACTGTTGCGCTCCCATTGTCAGACACAGGGCAAATAGCACTGGGGTCTGTTCCCAGCATGTACAGTGTATTGGACTGAAGAGGATCTACTGTTCTTGTCAGTTTCCTAAGCAGAATTGAACTAGATATGGCCGTATTTGTAGGAAGCACAGTTCTTTTGTTCTGAGCAAGCTCCCTGTTCTGGCCCTGTAGGAAACACAGTAGCGTAGAAGAGTGCTCTTTTCTCAAAACCAGAGTGTGTTTCTAGTAAGGCAAGCTAGCGTTTATTTCCGAGTCCTAAATGGAGTTGAATCACATCCTGTTTTTGGTCCTACGAGCAAGAGTTGTTTTCTGGTAAGAAAAGTCACTATTGCGCTCCCTTTGCCATACACAGTGCAAATTGCACTCACGTCTGTTCGCAGCAAGTACAGTGTATTGGACTGAAGAGGAGCTACTGTTCTTGTCAGTTTCCTAAGCAGAGTTGAACTAGATATGTCCCGTGTGTGTAGGAAGCACAGTTCTTTTGTTCTGAGTAAGCTCAATGTTCGGTCCCCATATGATCCACAGTAGAATAGAAGACTGCTCTTTTCTCAAAAGCAGAGTGTGTTTCTTGTAAGGCGAGCTAGCGTTTGTTTCCCAGTCCTAAATGGAGTTGAATCACATGCAGTTTTTGGTCCTACGACCAAGAGTTGTTTTCTCGTAATCAAAGTCACTATTGCGCTCCCATTGCCATACACAGTGCAAATAGCACTCGCGTCTGTTCCCAGCAAGTACAGTGTATTGGACTGAAGAGGAGCTACTGTTCTTGTCAGTTTCCTAAGCAGAGTTGAACTAGATATGTCCCGTGTGTGTAGGAAGCCCAGTTCTTTTGTTCTGAGCAAGCTCAATGTTCGGACCACATATGAACCACAGTAGAATAGAAGACTGCTCTTTTCTCAAAAGCAGAGTGTGTTTCTTGTAAGGCGAGCTAGCGTTTGTTTCCCAGTCCTAAATGGAGTTGAATCACATGCAGTTTTTGGTCCTACGAGGAAGAGTTGTTTTCTGGTAAGGAAAGTCACTATTGCGCTCCCTTTGCCATACACAGTGCAAATAGCACTCGCGTCTGTTCACAGCAAGTACAGTGTATTGGACTGAAGAGGAGCTACTGTTCTTGTCAGTTTCCTAAGCAGAGTTGAACTAGATATGGCCCATGTGTGTAGGAAGCACAGTTCTTTTGTTCTGAGCAAGCTCACTGTTCGGACCCCATAGGAAACACAGTAGAGTAGAAGAGTGCTCTTTTCTCAAAAGCAGAGTGTGTTTCTTGTAAGTCGAGCTAGCGTTTGTTTCCCTGTCCTAAATGGAGTTGAATCACATGCAGTTTCTTGTCCTACGAGCAAGAGTTGTTTTCTGGTAAAAAGAGTCACTGTTGCGCTCCAATTGTCATACACAGGGCAAATAGCACTAGCGTCTGTTCCCAGCATGTACAGTGTATTGGACTGAAGAGGAGCTACTGTTCTTGTCAGTTTCCTAAGCAGAATTGATGTAGATATGGCCGTATTTGTAGGAAGCACAATAATTTTGTTCTGAGCAAACTCACTGTTCTGGCCCTATAGGAAACACAGTAGAGTAGAAGAGTGCTCTTTTCTCAAAAGCAGAGTGTGTTTCTTGTAAGGAGAGCTAGCGTTTGCTTCCCAGTCCTAAATGGAGTTGAATCACATGCAGTTTTTGGTACTACGAGCAAGAGTTGTTTCTGGTAAGGAAAGTCACTATTGCGCTCCCATTTCCATACACAGTGCAAATAGAACTCGCATCTGTTCCCAGGAAGTACAGTGTATTGGACTGAAGCGGAGCTACTGTTCTTGTCAGTTTGCTAAGCAGAGTTGAACTAGATATGGCCCCTGTGTGTAGGAAGCACAGTTCTTTTGTTCTGAGCAAGCTCACTGTTCGGACCACATAGGAAACACAGAAGAGTAGAAGAGTGCTCTTTTCTCAAAAGCAGAGTGTGTTTCTTGTAAGGCGAGCTAGTGTTTGTTCCCCAGTCAGAAATGGAGTTGAATCCCATGCAGTTTTTGTTCCTACGAGGAAGAGGTGTTTTCTGATGAGAAGAGTCACTATTGCGCTCCTATTTCTATACACAGTACAAATAGGACTCGCGTCTGTTCCCAGATAGTACAGTGTATTGGACTGAAGAGGAGCTACCGTTCTTGTCAGTTTCCTAAGCAGAGTTGAACTAGATATTGCCCATGTGTGTAGGAAGCACAGTTCTTTTGTTCTGAGCAAGCTCACTGTTCGGACGACATAGGAAACACTGTAGAGGAGAAGAGTGCTCTTTTCTCAAAAGCAGAGTGTGTTTATTGTAAGGCAAGCTAGCGTTTGTTTCCCAGTACTAAATGGAGTTGAATCCCATCCTGTTTTTGGTCCTACGAGCAAGAGTTGTTTTCTGGTAAGGAAAGTCACTATTGCACTCCCATTGTCAGACACAGGGCAAATAGCACTGGCGTCTGTTCCCAGCATGTACAGTGTATTGAACTGAAGAGGAGCTACTGTTCTTGTCACTTTCCTAAGCAGAGTTGAACTAGATATGGCCCATTTGTGTAGGAAGCACAGTTCTTTTGTTCTCAGCAAGCTCACTGTTCTGGCCCTATAGGAAACACAGTAGAGTAGAAGAGTGCTCTTTTCTCAAAAGCAGAGTGTGTTTCTTGTTCGGTGAGCTAGCGTTTGTTTCCCAGTCCTAAATGGAGTTGAATCACATCCAGTTTTTGGTCCTACGAGCAAGAGTTGTTTTCTGGTAAGATAAGTCACTATTGCGCTCCCTTTGCAATACACAGTGCAAATAGCACTGGTGTCTGTTCCCAGCAAGTACAGTGTATTGAACTGAAGAGGATCTACTGTTCTTGTCACTTTCCTAAGCAGAGTTGAACTAGATATGGCCCATTTGTGTAGGAAGCACAGTTCTTTTGTTCTCAGCAAGCTCACTGTTCGGACACCATATCAACCACAGTGAAATAGAAGACTGCTCTTTTCTCAAAAGCAGAGTGTGTTTCTTGTAAGGCGAGCTAGCGTTTGTTTCCCAGTCCTAAATGGAGTTGAATCTCATGCAGTTTTTGGTCCTACGAGCAAGAGTTGGTTACTTGTAAGCAAAGTCACTATTGTGCTCCCATTGCCATACACAGTGCAAATAGCACTCACGTCTGTTCCCAGCAAGTACAGTCTATTGGACTGAAGAGGAGCTACTGTTCTTGTCAGTTTCCTAAGCAGAGTTGAACTAGATATGTCCCGTGTGTGTAGGAAGCACAGTTCTTTTGTTCTGAGTAAGCTCACTGTTCGGTCCCCATATGAACCACAGTAGAATAGAAGACTGCTCTTTTCTCAAAAGCAGAGTGTGTTTCTTGAAGGCGAGCTAGCGTTTGTATCCCAGTCCTAAATGGAGTTGAAACACATGAAGTTTATTGTCCTACGAGCAAGAGTTGTTTTCTGGTAAGAAGAGTCACTATTGTGCTCCCATTGTCATACACAGGGCAAATAGCACTGGCGTCTGTTCCCAGCATGTACAGTGTATTGCACTGAAGAGGATCTACTGTTCTTTTCAGTTTCCTAAGCAGAATTGAACTAGATATGGCCGTATTTGTATGAAGCACAGTTCTTTTGTTCTGAGCAAGCTCACTGTTCTGGCCCTATAGGAAACACAGTAGAGTAGAAGAGTGCTCTTTTCTCAAAAGCAGAGTGTGTTTCTTGTAAGGGAGCTAGCGTTTGTTTCCCAGTCCTAAATGGAGTTGAATCCCATGCAGTTTCTGGTCCTACCAGCATGAGTTGTTTTCTGGTAAGGAAAGTCACTATTGCGCTCCCATTTCCATACACAGTGCAAATAGCACTCGCATCTGTTCCCAGCAAGTACAGTGTATTGGACTGAAGCGGAGCTACTGTTCTTGTCATTTTCCTAATCAGAGTTGAACTAGATATGGCCCCTGTGTGTAGAAAGCACAGTTCTTTTTTTCTGAGCAAGCTCACTGTTCGGACACCATAGGAAAAACAGTCGAGTAGAAGAGTGCTCTTTTCTCAAAAGCAGAGTGTGTTTCTTGTAAGGCGAGCTAGCGTTTGTTTCCCAGTCCTAAATGGAGTTGAAACACATGCAGTTTATTGTCCTACGAGCAAGAGTTGTTTTCTGGTAAGAAGAGTCACTATTGTGCTCCCATTGTCATACACAGGGCAAATAGCACTGGCGTCTGTTCCCAGCATGTACGGAGTATTGGACTGAAGAGGATCTACTGTTCTTTTCAGTTTCCTAAGCAGAATTGAACTAGATATGGCCGTATTTGATGAAGCACAGTTCTTTTGTTCTGAACAAGCTCACTGTTCTGGCCCTATAGGACACACAGTAGAGTAGAACACTGCTCTTTACTCAAAAGCAGAGTGTGTTTCTTGTAAGGCGAGCTAGCGTTTGTTTCCCAGTCCTAAATGGAGTTGAATCACATGCAGTTTTTGGTCCTACGAGCAAGAGTTGTTTTCTGGTAAGAAAAGTCACTATTGCGCTCCCTTTGTCATACACAGTGCAAATAGCACTCACGTCTGTTCCCAGCAAGTACAGTGTATTGGACTGAAGAGGATCTACTGTTCTTGTCACTTTCCTAAGCAGAATTGAACTAGATATGGCCATATTTGTAGAAGCACAGTTCTTTTGTTCTGAGCAAACTCACTGTTCTGGCCATATAGGAAACACAGTAGAGTAGAAGAGTGCTCTTTTCTCAAAAGCAGAGTGTGTTTCTTGTAAGGCGAGCTAGCGTTTGTTTCCCAGTCCTAAATGGAGTTGAGTCACATGCAGTTTTTGGTCCTACGAGCAAGAGTTGTTTACTGGTAAGGAAAGTCACTATTGCGCTCCCTTTGCCATACACAGTGCAAATAGCACTTGCGTCTGTTCCCAGCAAGTACAGTGTATTGAACTGAAGAGGAGCTACTGTTCTTGTCACTTTCCTAAGCAGAGTTGAACTAGATATGGCCCATTTGTGTAGGAAGCACAGTTCTTTTGTTCTCAGCAAGCTCACTGTTCGGACACCATATCAACCACAGTGAAATAGAAGACTGCTCTTTTCTCAAAAGCAGAGTGTGTTTCTTGTAAGGCGAGCTAGCGTTTGTTTCCCAGTCCTAAATGGAGTTGAATCTCATGCAGTTTTTGGTCCTACGAGCAAGAGTTGTTTATTCGTAAGCAAAGTCACTATTGCGCTCCCATTGCCATACACAGTGCAAATAGCACTCACGTCTGTTCCCAGCAAGTACAGTGTATTGGACTGAAGAGGAGCTACTGTTCTTGTCAGTTTCCTAAGCAGAGTTGAACTAGATATGTCCCGTGTGTGTAGGAAGCACAGTTCTTTTGTTCTGAGTAAGCTCAATGTTCGGTCCCCATACGAACCACAGTAGAGAAGAAGACTGCTCTTTTCTCAAAAGCAGAGTGTGTTTCTTGAAGGCGAGCTAGTGTTTGTTTCCCAGTCCTAAATGGAGTTAAATCACATGCAGTTTTTTTGGTCCTACGAGCAAGAGTTGTTTTCTCGTAATCAAAGTCACTATTGCGCTCCCATTGCCATACACAGTGCAAATAGCACTCGCGTCTGTTCCCAGCAAGCACAGTGTATTGGACTGAAGAGGAGCTACTGTTCTTGTCAGTTTCCTAAGCAGAGTTGAACTAGATATGGCCCATGTGTGTAGGAAGCCCAGTTCTTTTGATCTGAACAAGCTCAATGTTCGGACCCCATATGAACCACAGTAGAATAGAAGAATGCTCTTTTCTCAAAAGCAGAGTGTGTTTCTTGTAAGGCGAGCTAGCGTTTGTTTCCCAGTCCTAAATGGAGTTGAATCACATGCAGTTTTTGTTCCTACGAGCAAGAGTTGTTTTCTGGTAAGGAAAGTCACTATTGCGCTCCCTTTGCCATAAACAGTGCAAATAGCACTCGCGTCTGTTCGCAGCAAGTACAGTGTATTGGACTGAAGAGGAGCTACTGTTCTTGTCAGTTTCCTAAGAAGAGTTGAACTAGATATGGACCATGTGTGTAGGAAGCACAGTTCTTTTGTTCTGAGCAAGCTCACTGTTCGAACCCCATAGGAAACACAGTAGAGTAGAAGAGTGCTCTTTTCTCAAAAGCAGAGTGTGTTTCTTGTAAGGCGAGCTGGCGTTTGTTTCCCAGTCCTAAATGGAGTTGAAACACATGCAGTTTATTGTCCTATGAGCAAGAGTTGTTTTCTGGTAAGAAGAGTCACTATTGCGCTCCCATTGTCATACACAGGGCAAATAGCACTGGCGTCTGTTCCCAGCATGTACAGTGTATTGGACTGAAGAGGATCTACTGTTCTTTTCAGTTTCCTAAGCAGAATTGAACTAGATATGGCCGTATTTGTATGAAGCACAGTTCCTTGTTCTGAGCAAGCTCACTGTTTTGGCCCTATAGTAAACACAGTAGAGTAGAAGAGTGCTCTTTTCTCAAAAGCAGACTGTGTTTCTTGTAAGGCGAGCTAGCGTTTGTTTCCCAGTCCTAAATGGAGTTGAATCACATGCAGTTTTTGGTCCTACGAGCAAGAGTTGTTTTCTTGTAAGGAAAGTCACTATTGAGCTCTCATTTCCATACACAGTGCAAATAGCACTCGCATCTGTTCGCAGAAAGTACAGTGTATTGGACTGAAGGGGATCTACTGTTCTTGTCAGTTTCCTAAGCAGAGTTGAACAAGATATGGCCCCTGTGTGTAGGAAGCCGAGTACTTTTGTTCTGAGCAAGCTCACTGTTCGGACCCCATAGGAAACACAGTAGAGCAGAAGAGTGCTCTTTTCTCAAAAGCAGAGTGTGTTTCTTGTAAGTCGAGCTAGTGTTTGTTCCCCAGTCAGAAATGGAGTTGAATCCCATGCAGTTTTTGTTCCTACGAGGAAGAGGTGTTTTCTGATAAGAAGAGTCACTATTGCGCTCCTATTTCTATACACAGTACAAATAGGACTCGCGTCTGTTCCCAGCTAGTACAGTGTATTGGACTGAAGAGGAGCTACCGTTCTTGTCATGACCTAAGCAGAGTTGAACTAGATATGGCCCGTGTGTGTAGGAAGCACAGTTCTTTTGTTCTGAGCAAGCTCACTGTTCGGACCCCATAGGAAACACAGTAGAGCAGAAGAGTGCTCTTTTCTCAAAAGCAGAGTGTGTTTCTTGTAAGGCAAGCTAGCGTTTGTTTCCCAGTACTAAATGGAGTTGAATCACACCCTGTTTTTGGTCCTATGAGCAAGAGTTGTTTTCTGGTAAGGAAAGTCACTGTTGCGCTCCCATTGTCAGACACAGGGCAAATAGCACTGGGGTCTGTTCCCAGCATGTACAGTGTATTGGACTGAAGAGGATCTACTGTTCTTGTCAGTTTCCTAAGCAGAATTGAACTAGATATGGCCGTATTTGTAGGAAGCACAGTTCTTTTGTTCTGAGCAAGCTCCCTGTTCTGGCCCTGTAGGAAACACAGTAGCGTAGAAGAGTGCTCTTTTCTCAAAACCAGAGTGTGTTTCTAGTAAGGCAAGCTAGCGTTTATTTCCGAGTCCTAAATGGAGTTGAATCACATCCTGTTTTTGGTCCTACGAGCAAGAGTTGTTTTCTGGTAAGAAAAGTCACTATTGCGCTCCCTTTGCCATACACAGTGCAAATTGCACTCACGTCTGTTCGCAGCAAGTACAGTGTATTGGACTGAAGAGGAGCTACTGTTCTTGTCAGTTTCCTAAGCAGAGTTGAACTAGATATGTCCCGTGTGTGTAGGAAGCACAGTTCTTTTGTTCTGAGTAAGCTCACTGTTCGGTCCCCATATGATCCACAGTAGAATAGAAGACTGCTCTTTTCTCAAAAGCAGAGTGTGTTTCTTGTAAGGCAAGCTAGCGTTTGTTTCCCAGTCCTAAATGGAGTTGAATCACATGCAGTTTTTGGTCCTACGACCAAGAGTTGTTTTCTCGTAATCAAAGTCACTATTGCGCTCCCATTGCCATACACAGTGCAAATAGCACTCGCGTCTGTTCCCAGCAAGTACAGTGTATTGGACTGAAGAGGAGCTACTGTTCTTGTCAGTTTCCTAAGCAGAGTTGAACTAGATATGTCCCGTGTGTGTAGGAAGCCCAGTTCTTTTGTTCTGAGCAAGCTCAATGTTCGGACCACATATGAACCACAGTAGAATAGAAGACTGCTCTTTTCTCAAAAGCAGAGTGTGTTTCTTGTAAGGCGAGCTAGCGTTTGTTTCCCAGTCCTAAATGGAGTTGAATCACATGCAGTTTTTGGTCCTACGAGGAAGAGTTGTTTTCTGGTAAGGAAAGTCACTATTGCGCTCCCTTTGCCATACACAGTGCAAATAGCACTCGCGTCTGTTCACAGCAAGTACAGTGTATTGGACTGAAGAGGAGCTACTGTTCTTGTCAGTTTCCTAAGCAGAGTTGAACTAGATATGGCCCATGTGTGTAGGAAGCACAGTTCTTTTGTTCTGAGCAAGCTCACTGTTCGGACCCCATAGGAAACACAGTAGAGTAGAAGAGTGCTCTTTTCTCAAAAGCAGAGTGTGTTTCTTGTAAGTCGAGCTAGCGTTTGTTTCCCTGTCCTAAATGGAGTTGAATCACATGCAGTTTCTTGTCCTACGAGCAAGAGTTGTTTTCTGGTAAAAAGAGTCACTGTTGCGCTCCAATTGTCATACACAGGGCAAATAGCACTAGCGTCTGTTCCCAGCAAGTACAGTGTATTGGACTGAAGAGGATCTACTGTTCTTGTCAGTGTCCTAAGCAGAATTGAACTAGATATGGCTGTATTTGTACGAAGCACAGTTCTTTTGTTCTGAGCAAACTCACTGTTCTGGCCCTATAGGAAACACAGTAGAGTAGAATAGTGCTCTTTTCACAAAAGCAGAGTGTGTTTCTTGTAAGTCGAGCTAGCGTTTGTTTCCCAGTCCTAAATGGAGTTGAATCCCATGCAGTTTCTGGTCCTACAAGCAAGAGTTGTTTTCTGGTAAGGAAAGTCACTATTGCGCTCCCATTTCCATACACAGTGCAAATAGCACTCACATCTGTTCCCAGCAAGTAGTTTGTATTGGACTGAAGCGGAGCTACTGTTCTTGTCAGTTTCCTAAGCAGAGTTGAATAGATATGGCCCCTGTGTGTAGAAAGCACAGTTCTTTTTTTCTGAGCAAGCTCACTGTTCGGACACCATAGGAAAAACAGTCGAGTAGAAGAGTGCTCCTTTCTCAAAAGCAGAGTGTGTTTCTTGTAAGGCGAGCTAGCGTTTGTTTCCCAGTCCTAAATGGAGTTAAAACACATGCAGTTTATTGCCATCGAGCAAGAGTTGTTTTCTGGTAAGAGGAGTCACTATTGTGCTCCCATTGTCATACACAGGGCAAATAGCACTGGCGTCTGTTCCCAGCATGTACAGTGTATTGGACTGAAGAGGATCTACTGTTCTTTTCAGTTTCCTAAGCAGAATTGAACTAGATATGTCTGTATTTGTATGAAGCACAGTTCTTTTGTTCTGAGCAAGCTCACTGTTCTGGCCCTATAGGAAACACAGTAGAGTAGAAGAGTGCTCTTTTCTCAAAAGCAGAGTGTGTTTCTTGTTCGGTGAGCTAGCGTTTGTTACCCAGTCCTAAATGGAGTTGAATCACATCCAGTTTTTGGTCCTACGAGCAAGAGTTGTTTTCTGGTAAGATAAGTCACTATTGCGCTCCCTTTGCAATACACAGTGCAAATAGCACTGGTGTCTGTTCCCAGCAAGTACAGTGTATTGAACTGAAGAGGAGCTACTGTTCTTGTCACTTTCCTAAGCAGAGTTGAACCAGATATGGCCCATTTGTGTAGGAAGCACAGTTCTTTTGTTCTCAGCAAGCTCACTGTTCGGACACCATATCAACCACAGTGAAATAGAAGACTGCTCTTTTCTCAAAAGCAGAGTGTGTTTCTTGTAAGGCGAGCTAGCATTTGTTTCCCAGTCCTAAATGGAGTTGAATCTCATGCAGTTTTTGGTCCTACGAGCAAGAGTTGGTTACTTGTAAGCAAAGTCACTATTGTGCTCCCATTGCCATACACAGTGCAAATAGCACTCACGTCTGTTCCCAGCAAGTACAGTCTATTGGACTGAAGAGGAGATACTGTTCTTGTCAGTTTCCTAAGCAGAGTTGAACTAGATATGTCCCGTGTGTGTAGGAAGCACAGTTCTTTTGTTCTGAGTAAGCTCACTGTTCGGTCCCCATATGAACCACAGTAGAATAGAAGACTGCTCTTTTCTCAAAAGCAGAGTGTGTTTCTTGAAGGCGAGCTAGCGTTTGTTTCCCAGTCCTAAATGGAGTTGAAACACATGAAGTTTATTGTCCTACGAGCAAGAGTTGTTTTCTGGTAAGAAGAGTCACTATTGTGCTCCCATTGTCATACACAGGGCAAATAGCACTGGCGTCTGTTCCCAGCATGTACAGTATATTGCACTGAAGAGGATCTACTGTTCTTTTCAGTTTCCTAAGCAGAATTGAACTAGATGTGGCCGTATTTGTATGAAGCACAGTTCTTTTGTTCTGAGCAAGCTCACTGTTCTGGCCCTATAAGAAACACAGTAGAGTAGAAGAGTGCTCTTTTCTCAAAAGCAGAGTGTGTTTCTTGTAAGGCGAGCTAGCGTTTGTTTCCCAGTCCTAAATGGAGTTGAATCACATGCAGTTTTTGGTCCTACGAGCAAGAGTTGTTTAATCATAAGCAAAGTCACTATTGCGCTCCCATTGCCATACACAGTGCAAATAGCACTCGCGTCTGTTCCCAGCAAGTACAGTGTATTGGACTGAAGAGGAGCTACTGTTCTTGTCAGTTTCCTAAGCAGAGTTGAACTAGATATGGCCAGTGTTTGTAGGAAGCACAGTTCTTTTGTTCTGAGCAAGCTCAATGTTCGGACCCCATAGGAAACACAGTAGAGTAGAAGAGTGCTCTTTTCTCAAAAGCAGAGTGTGTTTCTTGTAAGGCAAGCTAGCGTTTGTTTCCCAGTCCTAAATGGAGTTGAATCACATGCAGTTTTTGGTCCTATGAGCAAGAGTTGTTTTCTGGTAATAAAGTCACTGTTGCACTCCCATTGCCATACACAGTGTAAATAGCACTCACATCTGTTCCCAGCAAGTACAGTGTATTGGACTGAAGCGGAGCTACTGTTCTTGTCAGTTTCCTAAGCAGAGTTGAACTAGATATGGCCCGTGTGTGTAGGAAGCCCAGTTCTTTTGTTCTGAGCAAGCTCACTGTTCGGACCCCATAGGATACACAGTCGATTAGAAGAGTGCTCTTTTCTCAAAAGCAGAGTGTGTTTCTTGTTAAGTGAGCTAGCGTTTGTTTCCCAGTCCTAAATAGAGTTGAATCACATGCAGTTTCTTGTCCTACGAGCAAGAGTTGTTTTCTGGTAATAAGAGTCACTATTGAGCTCCCATTGTCATACACAGGGCAAAAAGCACTGGCGTCTGTTCCCAGAATGTACAGTGTATTGCACTGAACAGGAGCTCCTTTTCTTTTCAGTTTCCTAAGCAGAATTGAACTAGATATGGCAGTATTTGTATGAAGCACAGTTCTTTTGTTCTGAGCAAGCTCACTGTTCTGGCCCTATTGGAAACACAGTAGAGTAGAAGAGTGCTCTTTTCTCAAAAGCAGAGTGTGTTTCTTGTAAGGTGAGCTAGTGTTTGTTTCCTAGTTAGAAATGGAGTTGAATCACATGCAGTTTCTGGTCCTACGAGCAAGAGTTGTTTTCTGGTAAAGAAAGTCACTATTGCGCTCCCATTTCCATACACAGTGAAAATAGCACTCGCATCTGTTCCCAGCAAGTACAGTGTATTGGACTGAAGAGGAGCTACTGTTCTTGTCAGTTTCCTAAGCAGAGTTGAACTAGATATGGCCCGTGTGTGTAGGAAGCACAGTTCTTTTGTTCTGAGCAAGCTCACTGTTCGGACACCATAGGAAACACAGTAGAGTAGAAGACTGCTCTTTTCTCAAAAGCAGAGTGTGTTTCTTGTAAGGCGAGCTAGTGTTTGTTTCCCAGTCCTAAATGGAGTTGAATCACATGCAGTTTTTGGTCCTACGAGCAAGAGTTGTTTTCTGGTAATAAAGTCACTGTTGCGCTCCCATTGCCATACACAGTGTAAATAGCACTCGCATCTGTTCCCAGCAAGTACAGTGTATTGGACTGAAGCGGAGCTACTGTTCTTCTCAGTTTGCTAAGCAGAGTTGAACTAGATATGGCCCCTGTGTGTAGGAAGCACAGTTCTTTTGTTCTGAGCAAGCTCACTATTTGGACCCCATAGGAAACACAGTAGAGTAGAAGAGTGCTCTATTCTCAAAAGCAGAGTGTGTTTATTGTAAGGCAAGCTAGCGTTTGTTTCCCAGTACTAAATGGAGTTGAATCACATCCTGTTTTTGGTTCTACGAGCAAGAGTTGTTTTCTGGTAAGGAAAGTCACTATTGCACTCCCATTGTCAGACACAGGGCAAAAAGCACTGGCGTCTGTTCCCAGCATGTACAGTGTATTGGACTGAAGAGGATCTACTGTTCTTGTCAGTTTCCTAAGCAGAATTGAACTAGATATGGCTGTATTTGTAGGAAGCACAGTTCTTTTGTTCTGAGCAAACTCAATGTTCTGGCCCTATAGGAAACACAGTAGAGTAGAATAGTGCTCTTTTCACAAAAGCAGAGTGTGTTTCTTGTAAGGCGAGCTAGCGTTTGTTTCCCAGTCCTAAATGGAGTTGAATCCCATGCAGTTTCTGGTCCTACCAGCAAGAGTTGTTTTCTGGTAAGGAAAGTCACTATTGCGCTCCCATTTCCATACACAGTGCAAATAGCACTCACATCTGTTCCCAGCAAGTAGTTTGTATTGGACTGAAGCGGAGCTACTGTTCTTGTCAGTTTCCTAAGCAGAGTTGAATAGATATGGCCCCTGTGTGTAGAAAGCACAGTTCTTTTTTTCTGAGCAAGCTCACTGTTCGGACACCATAGGAAAAACAGTCGAGTAGAAGAGTGCTCCTTTCTCAAAAGCAGAGTGTGTTTCTTGTAAGGCGAGCTAGCGTTTGTTTCCCAGTCCTAAATGGAGTTAAAACACATGCAGTTTATTGCCCTCGAGCAAGAGTTGTTTTCTGGTAAGAAGAGTCACTATTGTGCTCCCATTGTCATACACAGGGCAAATAGCACTGGCGTCTGTTCCCAGCATGTACTGTGTATTGGACTGAAGAGGATCTACTGTTCTTTTCAGTTTCCTAAGCAGAATTGAACTAGATATGTCTGTATTTGTATGAAGCACAGTTCTTTTGTTCTGAGCAAGCTCACTGTTCTGGCCCTATAGGAAACACAGTAGAGTAGAAGAGTGCTCTTTTCTCAAAAGCAGAGTGTGTTTCTTGTTCGGTGAGCTAGGGTTTGTTTCCCAGTCCTAAATGGAGTTGAATCACATCCAGTTTTTGGTCCTACGAGCAAGAGTTGTTTTCTGGTAAGATAAGTCACTATTGCGCTCCCTTTGCAATACACAGTGCAAATAGCACTGGTGTCTGTTCCCAGCAAGTACAGTGTATTGAACTGAAGAGGAGCTACTGTTCTTGTCACTTTCCTAAGCAGAGTTGAACTAGATATGGCCCATTTGTGTAGGAAGCACAGTTCTTTTGTTCTCAGCAAGCTCACTGTTCGGACACCATATCAACCACAGTGAAATAGAAGACTGCTCTTTTCTCAAAAGCAGAGTGTGTTTCTTGTAAGGCGAGCTAGCGTTTGTTTCCCAGTCCTAAATGGAGTTGAATCTCATGCAGTTTTTGGTCCTACGAGCAAGAGTTGGTTACTTGTAAGCAAAGTCACTATTGTGCTCCCATTGCCATACACAGTGCAAATAGCACTCACGTCTGTTCCCAGCAAGTACAGTCTATTGGACTGAAGAGGAGATACTGTTCTTGTCAGTTTCCTAAGCAGAGTTGAACTAGATATGTCCCGTGTGTGTAGGAAGCACAGTTCTTTTGTTCTGAGTAAGCTCACTGTTCGGTCCCCATATGAACCACAGTAGAATAGAAGACTGCTCTTTTCTCAAAAGCAGAGTGTGTTTCTTGAAGGCGAGCTAGCGTTTGTTTCCCAGTCCTAAATGGAGTTGAAACACATGAAGTTTATTGTCCTACGAGCAAGAGTTGTTTTCTGGTAAGAAGAGTCACTATTGTGCTCCCATTGTCATACACAGGGCAAATAGCACTGGCGTCTGTTCCCAGCATGTACAGTGTATTGCACTGAAGAGGATCTACTGTTCTTTTCAGTTTCCTAAGCAGAATTGAACTAGATATGGCCGTATTTGTATGAAGCACAGTTCTTCTGTTCTGAGCAAGCTCACTGTTCTGGCCCTATAAGAAACACAGTAGAGTAGAAGAGTGCTCTTTTCTCAAAAGCAGAGTGTGTTTCTTGTAAGGCGAGCTAGCGATTGTTTCCCAGTCCTAAATGGAGTTGAATCACATGCAGTTTTTGGTCCTACGAGCAAGAGTTGTTTAATCATAAGCAAAGTCACTATTGTGCTCCCATTGCCATACACAGTGCAAATAGCACTCGCGTCTGTTCCCAGCAAGTACAGTGTATTGGACTGAAGAGGAGCTACTGTTCTTGTCAGTTTCCTAAGCAGAGTTGAACTAGATATGGCCAGTGTTTGTAGGAAGCACAGTTCTTTTGTTGTGAGCAAGCTCAATGTTCGGACCCCATAGGAAACACAGTAGAGTAGAAGAGTGCTCTTTTCTCAAAAGCAGAGTGTGTTTCTTGTAAGGCGAGCTAGCGTTTGTTTCCCAGTCCTAAATGGAGTTGAATCACATGCAGTTTTTGGTCCTATGAGCAAGAGTTGTTTTCTGGTAATAAAGTCACTGTTGCACTCCCATTGCCATACACAGTGTAAATAGCACTCGCATCTGTTCCCAGCAAGTACAGTGTATTGGACTGAAGCGGAGCTACTGTTCTTGTCAGTTTCCTAAGCAGAGTTGAACTAGATATGGCCCGTGTGTGTAGGAAGCCCAGTTCTTTTGTTCTGAGCAAGCTCACTGTTCGGACCCCATAGGATACACAGTCGATTAGAAGAGTGCTCTTTTCTCAAAAGCAGAGTGTGTTTCTTGTTAAGTGAGCTAGCGTTTGTTTCCCAGTCCTAAATAGAGTTGAATCACATGCAGTTTCTTGTCCTACGAGCAAGAGTTGATTTCTGGTAATAAGAGTCACTATTGAGCTCCCATTGTCATACACAGGGCAAAAAGCACTGGCGTCTGTTCCCAGAATGTACAGTGTATTGCACTGAACAGGAGCTCCTTTTCTTTTCAGTTTCCTAAGCAGAATTGAACTAGATATGGCAGTATTTGTATGAAGCACAGTTCTTTTGTTATGAGCAAGCTCACTGTTCTGGCCCTATAGGAAACACAGTAGAGTAGAAGAGTGCTCTTTTCTCAAAAGCAGAGTGTGTTTCTTGTAAGGTGAGCTAGTGTTTGTTTCCTAGTTAGAAATGGAGTTGAATCACATGCAGTTTCTGGTCCTACGAGCAAGAGTTGTTTTCTGGTAAAGAAAGTCACTATTGCGCTCCCATTTCCATACACAGTGCCAATAGCACTCGCAACTGTTCCCATCAAGTACAGTGTATTGGACTGAAGAGGAGCTACTGTTCTTGTCAGTTTCCTAAGCAGAGTTGAACTAGATATGGCCCGTGTGTGTAGGAAGCACAGTTCTTTTGTTCTGAGCAAGCTCACTGTTCGGACACCATAGGAAACACAGTAGAGTAGAAGACTGCTCTTTTCTCAAAAGCAGAGTGTGTTTCTTGTAAGGCGAGCTACTGTTTGTTTCCCAGTCCTAAATGGAGTTGAATCACATGCAGTTTTTGGTCCTATGAGCAAGAGTTGTTTTCTGGTAATAAAGTCACTGTTGCGCTCCCATTGCCATACACAGTGTAAATAGCACTCGCATCTGTTCCCAGCAAGTACAGTGTATTGGACTGAAGCGGAGCTACTGTTCTTCTCAGTTTGCTAAGCAGAGTTGAACTAGATATGGCCCCTGTGTGTAGGAAGCACAGTTCTTTTGTTCTGAGCAAGCTCACTATTTGGACCCCATAGGAAACACAGTAGAGTAGAAGAGTGCTCTTTTCTCAAAAGCAGAGTGTGTTTTTTTGTAAGGCGAGATAGCGTTTGTTTCCCAGTCCTAAATGGATTTGAATCACATGCAGTTTCTTGTCCTACGACCAAGAGTTGTTTTCTGGTAAGGAAAATCACTATTGAGCTCCCATTTCCATACACAGTGCAAATAGCACTCGCGTCTGTTCCCAGCAGTACAGTGTACTGGACTGAACCGGAGCTACTGTTCTTGTCAGTTTCCTAAGCAGAGATGAACTAGATAAGGCCCGTGTGTGTAGGAAGCACAGTACTTTTGTTCTGAGCAAGCTCACTGTTCAGACCCCCTAGAAAACACAGTAGAGTAGAAGAGTGCTCTTTTCTCAAAAGCAGAGTGTGTTTTTTTGTAAGGCGAGATAGCGTTTGTTTCCCAGTGCTAAATGGATTTGAATCACATGCAGTTTCTTGTCCTACGACCAAGAGTTGTTTTCTGGTAAGGAAAATCACTATTGAGCTCCCATTTACATACACAGTGCAAATAGCACTCGCGTCTGTTCCCAGCAAGTACAGTGTATTGGACTGAAGCGTAGCTACTGTTCTTGTCAGTTTCCTAAGAAGAGTTGAACTAGATATGGCCCCTGTGTGTAGGAAGCACAGTTCTTTTGTTCTGAGCAAGCTCACTATTCGGACACCATAGGAAACACAGTAAAGTAGAAGAGTGCTCTTTTTTCAAAATCAGGGTGTCTTTCTTGTAAGGCGAGCTAGTGTTTGTTTCCCAGTCAGAAATGGAGTTGAATCCCATGCAGTTTCTGGTCCTATGAGCAAGAGTTGTTTTCTGATAAGAAGGGTCACTATTGTGCTCCTATTGCCATACACAGTGCAAATAGCACTCGCCTCTGTTCCCAGCAAGTACAGTGTATTGGACTGAACAGGAGCTACTGTTCTTTTCAGTTTCCTAAGCAGAATTGAACTAGATATGGCAGTATTTGTAGGAAGCACAGATCTTTTGTTCTGAGCAAGCTCACTCTTCTGGCCCTATAGTAAACACAGTAGAGTAGAAGAGTGCTCTTTTCTGAAAAGCAGAGTGTGTTTCTTGTAAGGCGAGCTACCATTTGTTTCCCAGTCCTAAATGGAGTTGAATCACATGCAGTTTTTGGTCCTACGAGCAAGAGTTGTTTTCTGGTAATAAAGTCACTATTGTGCTCCCATTGCCATACACAGTGCAAATAGCACTCTCATCATTTCCCAGCAAGTACAGTGTATTGGACTGAAGCAGAGCTACTGTTCTTGTCAGTTTCCTAAGCAGAGTATAACTAGATATGGCCCCTGTGTGTAGGAAGCACAGTTCTTTTGTTCTGAGCAAGCTCACTATTTGGACCCCATAGGAAACACAGTAGAGTAGAAGAGTGCTCTTATCTCAAAGCAGAGTGTGTTTCTTGTAAGGAGAGCTAGTGTTTGTTTCCCAGTCCTAAATGGAGTTGAATCACATCCAGTTTTTGGTCCTATGTGCAAGAGTTGTTTTCTGGTAAGAAGAGTCACTATTGTGCTCCCATTGTCATACAAAGGGCAAATAGCCCTGGCGTCTGTTCCCAGCATTTACAGTGTATTGGACTGAAGAGGAGATACTGTTCTTGTCAGTTTCCTAAGCAGAGTATAACTAGATATGGCCCCTGTGTGTAGGAAGCACAGTTCTTTTGTTCTGAGCAAGCTCACTGTTCTGGCCCTATAGGAAACACAGTAGAGTAGAAGAGTGCTTTTTTCTCAAAAGCAGAGTGTGTTTTTTGTAAGGCGAGCTAGCGTTTGTTTCCCAGTCTAAATGGAGTTGAATCACATGCAGTTTTTGGTCCTACGACCAAGAGTTGTTTTCTGGTAAGTAAAGTCACTAGTGCGCTCCCATTTACATAAACAGTGCAAATAGCACTCGCGTCTGTTCCCAGCAAGTACAGTGTATTGGACTGAAGCCGAGCTACCGTTCTTGTCAGTTTCCTAAGCAGAGTTGAACTAGATATGGCCCGTGTGTGTAGGAAGCACAGTTCTTTTGTTCTGAGCAAGCTCACTGTTCGGACCCCATAGGAAACACATTAGATTAGAAGATTGCTCTTTTCTCAAAAGCAGAGAGTGTTTCTTGTAAGGCGAGCTAGCGTTTGTTTCCCAGTCCCAAATGGAGTTGAATCACATCCAGTTTTTGGTCCTACGAGCAAGAGTTGTTTTCTGGTAAGGAAAGTCACTATTGCGCTCCCAGTGCTATACACAGTGCAAATAGCACTCCCGTCTGTTCCCAGCAAGTACAGTGTATTGGACTGAAGAGGAGCTACTGTTCTTGTCAGTTTCCAAAGCAGAGTTGAACTAGATATGGCCCGTGAGTGTAGGAAGCACAGTTCTTTTGTTATGAGCAAGCTCAATGTTCGGGACACTTAGGAAACACAGTAGAGTAGAAGAGTACTCTTTTCTCAAAAGCAGAGTGTGTTTCTTGTAAGGCGAGCTAGTGTTTGTTTCCCAGTCAGAAATGGAGTTGAATCCCATGCAGTTTCTGGTCCTACGAGCAACAGGTGTTTTATGGTAAGGAAAGTCACTATTGCGCTCCCATTTCCATACACAGTGCAAATAGCACTCGCGTCTGTTCTTAGCAAGTACAGTGTATTGGACTGAAGAGGAGCTACTGTTCTTGTCAGTTTCCTAAGCAGAGATGAACTAGATATGGCCCGTGTGTGTAGGTAGCACAGTTCTTTTGTTCTAAGCAAGCTCACTGGTCAGACCCCGTAGGAAACACAGTAGAGTAGAAGAGTGCTCTTTTCTCAAAAGCAGAGTGTGTTTTTTGTAAGGCGAGATAGCGTTGTTTCCCAGTCCTAAATGGAGTTGAATCTCATGCAGTTTTTGGTCCTACTTCCAAGAGTTGTTTTCTGGTAAGGAAAGTCACTATTGCGCTCCCATTTCATACACAGTGCAAATAGCACTCACGTCTGTTCCCAGCAAGTACAGTGTATTGGACTGAAGCGTAGCTACTGTTCTTGTCAGTATCCTAAGCAGAGTTGAAGTAGATATGGCCCCTGTGCTTAGGAAGCACAGTTCTTTTGTTCTGAGCAAGCTCACTATTCGGACCCCATAGGAAACGCAGTAGAGTAGAAGAGTGCTCTTTTCTCAAAATCAGAGTGTCTTTCTTGTAAGGCGAGCTAGTGTTTGTTTCCCAGTCAGAAATGGAGTTGAATCCCATGCAGTTTCTGGTCCTATGAGCAAGAGTTGTTTTCTGATAAGAAGAGTCACTATTGTGCTCCTATTGCCATACACAGTGCAAATAGCACTCGCGTCTGTTCTCAGCAAGTACAGTGTATTGGACTGAATAGGAGCTACTGTTCTTGTCAGTATCCTAAGCAGAGTTGAACTAGATATGGCCCGTGTGTGTAGGAAGCACATTTCTTTTGTTCTGAGCAAGCTCAATGTTCGGACCCCATATGAACCACAGTAGAATAGAAGACTGCTCTTTTCTCAAAAGCAGAGTGTGTTTCTTGTAAGGCGAGCTAGCATTTGCTTCCCAGTCCTAAATGGAGTTGAATCACATGCAGTTTCTTGTCCACGAGCAGGAGTTGTTTTCTGGTAAGAAGAGTCACAATTGCGCTCCCATTGTCATACACGGCAAATAGCACTGGCGTCTATTCCCAGCATGTACAGTGTATTGGACTGAAGAGGATCTACTGTTCTTTTCAGTTTCCTAAGCAGAATTGAACTAGATATGGCCGTATTTTTATGAAGCACAGTTCTTTTGTTCTGAGCAAGCTCACTTTTCTGGCCCTATAGGAAACACAGTAGAGTAGAAGAGTGCTCTTTTCTCAAAAGCAGAGTGTGTTTCTTGTAAGGTGAGCTAGCGTTTGTTTCCCAATCCTAAATGGAGATGAATCACATGCAGTTTCTGGTCCTATGAGCAAGAGTTGTTTTCTGGTAAGAAGAGTCACTATTGCGCTCCCCTTGTGATACATAGGGCAAATAGCACTGGCGTCTGTTCCCAGCACGTACAGTGTATTGGACTGAAGAGGATCTACTGTTCTTGTCAGTTTCCTAAGCAGACTTGAACTAGATATGGCCCGTGTGTATAGGAAGCACATTTCTATTGTTCTGAGAATGCTCACTGTTCTGGCCCTATGGGAAACACAGTAGAGTAGAAGAGTGCTCTTTTCTAAAAAGCAGAGTGTGTTTATTGTAAGGCGAGCTAGCGTTAGTTTCCCAGTCCTAAATGGAGTTGAATCACATGCAGTTTCTGGACCTATGAGCATGAATTGTTTTCTGGTAAGAAGAGTCACTATTGCGCTCCCATTGTCATACACAGGGCAATTAGCACTGGCGTCTGCTCCCAGCATGTAGAGTGTACTGGACTGAAGAGGATCTACTGTTCTTGTCAGTTTCCTAAGGAGAATTGAACTAGATATGCCGTGTGCATAGGAAGCACAGTTCTTTTGTTCTGAGCAAGCTCACTGTTCTGGCCCTATAAGAAACAAAGTAGAGTAGAAGAGTGATGGTTTCGAAAAAGCAGTGTATCTCTCTTATAAGACGAGCTAGCGTTTGTTTCCCAGTCCTAAATGGAGTTGAATCACATGCAGTTTCTGGTCCTACGAGCAAGAGTTGTTTTCTGGTAAGGAAAGTCACTATTGCGATCCCATTGCCATACACAGTGCAAATAGCACTAGCGTCTGCTCCCAGCAAGTGCAGTGTATTGGACTGAAGAAGAGCTACTGTTCTTGTCAGTTTCCTAAGCAGAGTTGTACTAGATATGGCCCGTGTGTGTAGGAAGCACAGTTCTTTTGTTCTGAGATTGCTCACTATTCTGGCCTTATAGGAAAGACATTAGAGTTGAAGAGTACTCCTTTCTCAAAAGCAGAGTGTGTTTCTTGTAAGTCAAGCTAGTGTTTGTTTCCCAGTCCTAAATGGAGTTGAATCACATGCAGTTTCTGGTCCTACGAGCAAGAGTTGTTTTCTGGTAAGAAGAGTCACTATTGCGCTCCCATTGTCATAAACGGGGCAAATAGCACTGGCATCTGTGTACCGATGTATTGGACTGAAGAGGATCTGCTGTTCTTGTCAGTTTCCTAAGCATAATTGAACTAGATATGGCCCCTGTGTGTAGGAAGCACAGTTCTTTTGTTCTGAGAATGCTCACTGTTCTGGCCCTATAGGAAACACAGTAGAGTAGAAGAGTGCTCTTTTCTCAAAAGCAGAGTGTGTTTCTTGTAAGGCGAGCTAGCGTTTTTTTCCCAATCCTAAATGGAGATGAATCACATGCAGTTTCTGGTCCTACGAGCAAGAGTTGTTTTCTGGTAAGAAGAGTCACTACTGCGCTCCCATTGTGATACTAGGACAAATAGCACTGGCGTCTGTTCCGAGCATGTACAGTGTATTTGACTGAAGAGGAGCTACTGTTCATGTCAGTTTCCGAAGCAGAGTTGAACTAGATATGGCCCGTGGGTGTAGGAAGCACAGTACTTTTGTTCTGAGAATGCTCACCTTTCGGGCACCATAGGAAACACAGTAGAGTAGAGGAGTGCTCTTTTCTCAAAAGCAGAGTGTGTTTCTTGTAAGGCGAGCTAGTGTTTGTTTCCCAGTCCTAAATGGAGTTGAATCACATGCAGTTTCTTGTCCTAAGAGCAAGAGTTGTTTTCTGGTAAGAAGAGTCACTATTGCGCTCCCATTGTGATACTAGGGCAAATAGCACTGGCGTCTGTTCCCAGCATGTACAGTGTATTGGACTGAAGAGGATCTACTGTTCTTGTCAGTTTCCTAAGCAGAGTTTAACTAGATATGGCCCGTGTGTGGAGGAAGCACAGTTCTTTTGTTCTGAGCAAGCTCACTGTTCTGACCCCATAGGAAACAAAGTAGAGTAGAAGAGTGCTCTTTTCTCAAAAGCAGAGTGTGTTTCTTGTAAGGCGATCTAGCGTTTGTTTCCCAGTCCTAAATGGAGTTGAATCACATGCAGTTTTTGGTCCTACGACCAAGAGATGTTTTCTGGTAAGGAAAGTCACTATTGCGCTCCCATTGCCATACACAGTGCAAATAGCACTCACGTCTGTTCCCAGCAAGAACAGTGGATTGGACTGAAGAGGAGCTACTGTTCTTATCAGTTTCCAAAGCAGAGTTGAACTAGATATGGCCCGTGTGTGTAGGAAGCACAGTTCTTTTGTTCTGAGCAAGCTCACTGTTCGGACCCCATAGGAAACACAGTCGAGTAGAAGAGTGCAATTTTCTCAAAAGCAGAGTGTGTTTCTTGTAAGGCAAGCTAGCGTTTGTTTCCCAGTCCTAAATGGAGTTGAATCACATGCAGTTTCTTGTCCTACGAGCAAGAGTTTTTTTCTGGTAAGAAGAGTCACTATTGCGCTCCCATTGTCATACACAGGGCAAATAGCACTGGCGTCTGTTCCCAGCATGTACAGTGTATTGGACTGAAGAGAATCTACTGTTCTTGTCAGTTTCCTAAGCTGAATTGAACTAGATATGGCCGTATTTGTAGGAAGCACAGTTCTTTTGTTCTGAGCAAACTCACTGTTCTGGCCATATAGGAAACACAGTAGAGTAGAAGAGTGCTCTTTTCTCAAAAGCAGAGTGTGTTTCTTGTAAGGTGAGCTAGCGCTTGTTTCCCAGTCCTAAATGGAGTTGAATCACATGCAGTTTTTGGTCCTACGAATAAGAGTTATTTTCTGATAAGGAAAGTCACTATTTTGCTCCCATTGCCATACACAGTGCAAATAGCACTCGCGTCTGTTCCCAGCAAGTACAGTGTATTGGACTGAAAAGGAGCTACTGTTCTTGTCAGTTTCCTAAGCAGAGTTGAACTAGATATGGCCCATGTGTGTAGGAAGCACAGTTCTTTTGTTCTGAGCAAGCTCACTGTTCGGACACCATAGGAAATACAGTAGAGTAGATGAGTGCTCTTTTCTCAAAAGCAGAGTATGTTTCTTGTAAGGCGAGCTAGCGTTTGTTTCCCAATCCTAAATGGAGTTGAATCACATGAAGTTTCTGGTCCTACGAGCAAGGGTTTTTTTCTGGTAAGACGAGTCACTATTGTGCTCCCATTGTCATACACAGGGCAAATAGCACTGGCATCTGTTCCCAGCATGTACAGTGTATCGGACTGAAGAGGATCTACTGTTCTTGTCAGTTTCCTAAGCAGAGTTGAACTAGATATGGACCGTGTGTGTAGGAACCACAGTTCTTTTGTTCTGCGAATGCTTACTGTTCTGGCCCTATAGGAAGCACATTAGTGTAGAAGACTGCTCTTTTCTCAAAAGCAGAGTGTACTTCTTGTACGTCGAGCTAGCGTTTGTTTCCCAGTCCTAAATGGAGTTGAATCCCATGCAGTTTCTGGTCCTACCAGCAAGAGTTCTTTTCTGGTAAGAAGAGTCACTATTGTGCTGCCATTGTCATAAACAAGGCAAATAGCACTGGCGTCTAATCCCAGCAAGTACAGTGTATTGGACTGAAGAGGATCTACCTTTCTTGTCAGTTTCCTAAGCAGAGTTGAACTAGATATGGCCCGTGTGTGTAGGAAGCACAGTTCTTTTGTTCTGAGCAAGCTCACTTTTCGGACCCCATAGGAAACACAGAAGAGTAGAAGAGTGCTCTTTTCTCAAAAGCAGAGTGTGTTACTTGTAAGGCAAGCTAGCATTTGTTTCCCTGTCCTAAATGGAGTTGAATCACATCCTGTTTTTGGTCTTACGAGCAAGAGTTGTTTTCTGGTAAGGAAAGTCACTGTTGCACTCCCATTGCCAGACACAGTGCAAATAGCACTCACGTCTGTTCCAAGCAAGTACAGTGTATTGGACTGAAGAGGAGCTACTGTTCTTGTCAGTTTCCTAGGCATAATTGAACTAGATATGGCCCCTGTGTGTAGGAAGCACAGTTCTTTTGTTCTGAGAATGCTCACTGTTCTGGCCCTATAGGAAACACAGTAGAGTAGAAGAGTGCTCTTTTCTCAAAAGCAGAGTGTGTTTCTTGTAAGGCGAGCTAGCGTTTGTTTCCCAATCCTAAATGGAGATGAATCACATGCAGTTTCTGGTCCAACGAGCTAGAGTTGTTTTCTGGTAAGAAGAGTCACAATTGCGCTCCCATTGTGATACTAGGGCAAATAGCACTGGTGTCTGTTCCCAGCATGTACAGTGTATTGGAATGAAGAAGAGCTACTGTTCATGTCAGTTTCCTAAGCAGAGTTGAACTAGATATGGCCCGTGTGTGTAGGAAGCACAGTTCTTTTGTTCTGAGAATGCTCACTTTTCGGGCACCATAAGAAACACAGTAGAGTAGAAGGGTGCTCTTTTCTCAAAAGCAGAGTGTGTTTCTTGTAAGGCGAGCTAGCATTTGTTTCCCAGTCCTAAATGGAGTTGAATCTCATGCAGTTTCTTGTTCTACGAGCAAGAGTTGTTTTTTGGTAAGAAGAGTCACTATTGCGCTCCCCTTGTCATACACAGTGCAAATAGCAACGCGTCTGTTCCCAGCAAGTACAGTGTATTGGACTAAAGAGTAGCTACTGTTTTTGTCAGATTCCTAAGCAGAGTTGAACTAGATATGGCCCGTGTGTGTAGGAAGCACAGTTCTTTTTTCTGAGAAAGCTCACTGTTCGGACACCATAGGAAACACAGTAGAGTAGAAGAGTGCTCTTTTCTCAAAAGCAGAGTGTGTTTTTTGTAAGGTGAGCTAGCGTTTGTTTCCCAATCATAAATGGAGATGAATCACATGCAGATTCTCGTCCTACGAGCAAGAGTTGTTTTCTGGTAAGAAGAGTCACTATTGGGCTCCCATTGTCATACACAGGGCAATTAGCCCTGGCGTCTGTTCCCAGCATGTACAGTGTATTGGACTGAAGAGGATCTACTGTTCTTGTCAGTTTCCTAAGCAGAGTTGAAGTAGATATGGCCCCTGTGCTTAGAAAGCACAGTTCTTTTGTTCTGAGCAAGCTCACTATTCGGACCCCATAGGAAACGCAGAAGAGTAGAAGAGTGCTCTTTTCTCAAAATCAGAGTGTCTTTCTTGTAAGGCGAGCTAGTGTTTGTTTCCCAGTCAGAAATGGAGTTGAATCCCATGCAGTTTCTGGTCCTATGAGCAATAGTTGTTTTCTGATAAGAAGACTCACTATTGTGCTCCTATTGCCATACACAGTGCAAATAGCACTCGCGTCTGTTCTCAGCAAGTACAGTGTATTGGACCGAAAAGGAGCTACTGTTCTTGTCAGTTTCCTAAGCAGAGTTGAACTAGATATGGCCCGTGTGTGTAGGAAGCACAGTTCTTTTGTTCTGAGCAAGCTCATTGTTCGGACCCCATATGAACCACAGTAGAATAGAAGACTGCTCTTTTCTCAAAAGCAGAGTGTGTTTTTTGTAAGGCGAGCTAGCATTTGTTTCCCAGTCCTAAATGGAGTTGAATCACATGCAGTTTCTTGTCCTACGAGCAGGAGTTGTTTTCTGGTAAGAAGAGTCACAATTGCGCTCCCATTGTCATACACGGCAAATAGCACTGGCGTCTATTCCCAGCATGTACAGTGTATTGGACTGAAGAGGATCTACTGTTCTTTTCAGTTTCCTAAGCAGAATTGAACTAGATATGGCCGTATTTTTATGAAGCACAGTTCTTTTGTTCTGAGCAAGCTCACTGTTCTGGCCCTATAGGAAACACAGAAGAGTAGAAGAGTGCTCTTTTCTCAAAAGCAGAGTGTGTTTCCTGTAACGCGAGCTAGCATTTGTTTCCCAGTCCTAAATGGAGTTGAATCACATGCAGTTTTTGGTCCTACGAGCAAGAGTTGTTTTCTGGTAAGGAAAGTCACTATTGTGCTCCCATTTCCATACACAGTGCAAATAGCACTCGCGTCTGTTCCAAACAAGTACAGTGTATGGGACTGAAGCGGAGCTACTGTTCTTGTCAGTTTCCTAAGCAGAGTTGAAGGAGATATGGCCCATGTGTGTAGGAAGTACAGTTCTTTTGTTCTGAGCAAATTCACTGTTCTGGGCCAATAGGAAACACACTAGCGTAGAAGAGTGCTCTTTTCTCAAAAGCAGAGTGTGTTTCTTGTAAGGCGAGCTAGCGTTTGTTTCCCAGTCCTAAATGGATTTGAATCACATGCAGTTTTTGGTCCTACGAGCAAGAGTTGTTTTTTGGTAAGGAAAGTCACTATTGTGCTCCCATTTAAATACACAGTGCAAATAGCACTCGCATCTGTTCCAAGGAAGTACAGTGTATTGGACTGAAGGGGAGCTACTGTTCTTGTCAGTTTCCTAAGAAGACTTGAACTAGATAAGGCCCCTGTGTGTAGGAAGCACAGTTCTTTTGTTCTGAGCAAGCTCACTGTTCGGACCCCATAGGAAACACAGTAGAGTAGAAGAGTGCTCTTTTCTCAAAAGCAGTGTGTGTTTCTTGTAAGGCGAGCTAGCGTTTGTTTCCCAGTTCTAAATGGAGTTGAATCACATGCAGTTTCTGTTTCTATGAGCAAGAATTGTTTTCTGGGAAGAAGAGTCACTATTGAGCTCCCATTGTGATACATAGGGCAAATAGCACTGGTGTCTGTTCCCAGAACGTACAGTGTATTGGACTGAAGAGGATCTACTGTTCTTGTCAGTTTCCTAAGCAGACTTGAACTAGATCTGACCCGTGCGTATAGGAAGCACAGTTCTATTGTTCTGAGAATGCTCACTGTTCTGGCCCTATGGGAAACACAGTAGAGTAGAAGAGTGCTCTTTTCTAAAAAGCAGAGTGTGTTTATTGTAAGGCGAGCTAGGGTTAGTTTCCCAGTCCTAAATGGAGTTGAATCACATGCAGTTTCTGGACCTATGAGCATGAATTGTTTCTGGTAAGAAGAGTCACTATTGTGCTCCCATTGTCATACACAGGGCAATTAGCACTGGCGTCTGTTCCCAGCATGTAGAGTGTTTGGACTGAAGAGGATCTACTGTTCTTGTCAGTTTCCTAAGTAGAATTGAACTAGATAAGGCCGTGTGCGTAGGAAGCACAGTTCTTTTGTTCTGAGCAAGCTCACTGTTATGGCCCTTTAAGAAACAAAGTAGAGTAGAAGAGTGATGGTTTCGAAAAAGCAGAGTATCTCTCTTATAAGATGAGCTAGCGTTTGTTTCCCAGTCCTAAATGGAGTTGAATCACATGCAGTTTCTGGTCCTACGAGCAAGAGTTGTTTTCTGGTAAGGAAAGTCACAATTGCGATCCCATTGCCATACACAGTGCAAATAGCACTCGCGTCTGCTCCCAGCAAGTGCAGTGTATTGGACTGAAGAAGAGCTACTGTTCTTGTCAGTTTCATAAGCAGAGTTGAACTAGATATGGCCCGTGTGTGTAGGAAGCACAGTTCTTTTGTTCTGAGATTGCTCACTATTCTGGCCTTATAGGAAAGACATTAGAGTAGAAGAGTACTCCTTTCTCAAAAGCAGAGTGTGTTTCTTGTAAGTCAAGCTAGCGTTTGTTTCCCAGTCCTAAATGGAGTTGAGTCACATGCAGTTTCTGGTCCTACGAGCAAGAGTTGTTTTCTGGTAAGAAGAGTCACTATTGCGCTCCCATTGTCATAAACGGGGCAAATAGCACTGGCATTTGTGTACCGATGTATTGGACTGAAGAGGATCTGCTGTTCTTGTCAGTTTCCTAAGCATAATTGAACTAGATATGGCCCCTGTGTGTAGGAAGCACAGTTCTTTTGTTCTGAGAATGCTCACTGTTCTGGCCCTATAGGAAACACAGTAGAGTAGAAGAGTGCTCTTTTCTCAAAAGCAGAGTGTGTTTCTTGTAAGGCGAGCTAGCGTTTGTTTCCAAATCGTAAATGGAGATGAATCACATGCAGTTTCTGGTCCTACGAGCAAGAGTTCTTTTCTGGTAAGAAGAGTCACTATTGCGCTGCCATTGTGATACTAGGACAAATAGCACTGGCGTCTGTTCCGAGCATGTACAGTGTATTGGACTGAAGAGGAGCTACTGTTCATGTCAGTTTCCTAAGCAGAGTTGAACTAGATATGGCCCGTGTGTGTAGGAAGCACAGTTCTTTTGTTCTGAGAATGCTCACTTTTCGGGCAACATAGGAAACACAGTAGAGTAGAGGAGTGCTCTTTTCTCAAAAGCAGAGTGTGTTTCTTGTAAGGCGAGCTAGTGTTTGTTTCCCAGTCCTAAATGGAGTTGAATCACATGCAGTTTCTTGTCCTACGAGCAAGAGTTGTTTTCTGGTAAGAAGAGTCACTATTGCGCTCAAATTGTGATACTAGGGCAAATAGCACTGGCGTCTGTTCCCAGCATGTACAGGGTATTGGACTGAAGAGGATCTACTGTTCTTGTCAGTTTCCTAAGCAGAGTTTAACTAGATATGGCCCGTGTGTGTAGAAAGCACAGTTCTTTTGTTCTGAGCAAGCTCACTGTTCGGACACCATAGGAAACACAGTAGAGTAGAAGAGTGCAATTTTCTCAAAAGCAGAGTGTGTTTCTTGTAAGGCAAGCTAGCGTTTGTTTCCCAGTCCTAAATGGAGTTGAATCACATGCAGTTTCTTGTCCTACGAGCAAGAGTTGTTTTCTGGTAAGAAGAGTCACTATTGTGCTCCCATTGTCATACACAGGGCAAATAGCACTGGCGTCTGTTCCCAGCATGTACAGTGTATTGGACTGAAGAAGATGTACTGTTCTTGTCAGTTTCTTAAGCAGAATTGAACTAGATATGGCCGTATTTGTAGGAAGCACAGTTCTTTTGTTCTGAGCAAACTCACTGTTCTGGCCATATAGGAAACACAGTAGAGTAGAAGAGTGCTCTTTTCTCAAAAGCAGAGTGTGTTTCTTGTAAGGTCAGCTAGCGTTTGTTTCCCAGTCCTAAATGGAGTTGAATCACATGCAGTTTTTGGTCCTACCAGCAAGAGTTGTTTTCTGGTAAGGAAAGTCACTATTGTGCTCCCATTGCCATACACAGTGCAAATAGCACTCGCGTCTGTTCCCAGCAAGTACAGTGTATTGGACTGAAAAGGAGCTACTGTTCTTGTCAGTTTCCTAAGCAGAGTTGAACTAGATATGTCCCATGTGTGTAGGAAGCACAGTTCTTTTGTTCTGAGCAAGCTCACTGTTCGGACACCATGGGAAACACAGTAGAGTAGAAGAGTGCTCTTTTCTCAAAAGCAGAGTATGTTTCTTGTAAGGCGAGCTAGCGTTTGTTTCCCAATTCTAAATGGAGTTGAATCACATGCAGTTTGTGGTCCTACGAGCAAGGGTTTTTTTCTGGTAAGATGAGTCACTATTGTGCTCCCATTGTCATACACAGGGCAAATAGCACTGGCATCTGTTCCCAGCATGTACAGTGTATCGGACTGAAGAGGATCTACTGTTCTTGTCAGTTTCCTAAGCAGAGTTGAACTAGATATGGACCGTGTGTGTAGGAAGCACAGTTCTTTTGTTCTGCGAATGCTCACTGTTCTGGCCCTATAGGAAGCACATTAGTGTAGAAGACTGCTCTTTTCTCAAAAGCAGAGTGTACTTCTTGTACGTCGAGCTAGCGTTTGTTTCCCAGTCCTAAATGGAGTTGAATCCCATGCAGTTTCTGGTCCTACCAGCAAGAGTTCTTTTCTGGTAAGAAGAGTCACTATTGTGCTCCCATTGTCATAAACAAGGCAAATAGCACTGGCGTCTAATCCCAGCAAGTACAGTGTATTGGACTGAAGAGGATCTACCTTTCTTGTCAGTTTCCTAAGCAGAGTTGAACTAGATATGGCCCGTGTGTGTAGGAAGCACAGTTCTTTTGTTCTGAGCAAGCTCACTTTTCGGACCCCATAGGAAACACAGAAGAGTAGAAGAGTGCTCTTTTCTCAAAAGCAGAGTGTGTTTCTTGTAAGTCAAGCTAGCGTTTGTTTCCCAGTCCTAAATGGAGTTGAATCACATGCAGTTTCTGGTCCTACGAGCAAGAGTTGTTTTCTGGTAAGAAGTGTCACTATTGCGCTCCCATTGTCATAAACGGGGCAAATAGCACTGGCATCTGTGTACCGATGTATTGGACTGAAGAGAATCTGCTGTTCTTGTCAGTTTCCTAAGCATAATTGAACTAGATCTGGCCCCTGTGTGTAGGAAGCACAGTTCTTTTGTTCTGAGAATGCTCACTGTTCTGGCCCTATAGGAAACACAGTAGAGTAGAAGAGTGCTCTTTTCTCAAAAGCAGAGTGTGTTTCTTGTAAGGCGAGATAGCGTTTGTTTCCCAATCCTAAATGGAGATGAATCACATGCAGTTTCTGGTCCTACGAGCAGGAGTTGTTTTCTGGTAAGAAAAGTCACTATTGCGCTCCCATTGTGATACTAGGACAAATAGCACTGGCGTCTGTTCTGAGCATGTACAGTGTATTGGACTGAAGAGGAGCTACTGTTCATGTCAGTTTCCTAAGCAGAGTTGAACTAGATATGGCCCGTGTGTGTAGGAAGCACAGTTCTTTTGTTCTGAGAATGCTCAATTTTCGGGCAACATAGGAAACACAGTAGAGTAGAGGAGTGCTCTTTTCTCAAAAGCAGAGTGTGTTTCTTGTAAGGCGAGCTAGTGTTTGTTTCCCAGTCTTAATGGAGTTGAATCACATGCAGTTTCTTGTCCTACGAGCAAGAGTTGTTTTCTGGTAAGAAGAGTCACTATTGCGCTCAAATTGTGATACTAGGGCAAATAGCACTGGCGTCTGTTCCCAGCATGTACAGTGTATTGGACTGAAAAGGATCTACTGTTCTTGTCAGTTTCCTAAGCAGAGTTTAACAAGATATGGCCCATGTGTGTAGGAAGCACAGTTCTTTTGTTCTGAGCAAGCTCACTGTTCGGACCCCATAGGAAACACAGTCGAGTAGAAGAGTGCAATTTTCTCAAAAGCAGAGTGTGTTTCTTGTAAGGCAAGCTAGCGTTTGTTTCCCAGTCCTAAATGGAGTTGAATCACATGCAGTTTCTTGTCCTACGAGCAAGAGTTGTTTTCTGGTAAGAAGAGTCACTATTGTGCTCCCATTGTCATACACAGGGCAAATAGCACTGGCGTCTGTTCCCAGCATGTACAGTGTATTGGACTGAAGAGGAGCTACTGTTCTTGTCAGTTTCTTAAGCACAATTGAACTAGATATGGCCGTATTTGTAGGAAGCACAGTTCTTTTGTTCTGAGCAAACTCACTGTTCTGGCCATATAGGAAACACAGTAGAGTAGAAGAGTGCTCTTTTCTCAAAAGCAGAGTGTGTTTCTTGTAAGGTGAGCTAGCGTTTGTTTCCCAGTCCTAAATGGAGTTGAATCACATGCAGTTTTTGGTCCTACAAGCAAGAGTTGTTTTCTGGTAAGGAAAGTCACTATTTTGCTCCCATTGCCATACACAGTGCAAATAGCACTCGCGTCTGTTCCCAGCAAGTACAGTGTATTGGACTGAAAAGGAGCTACTGTTCTTGTCAGTTTCCTAAGCAGACTTGAACTAGATATGGCCCATGTGTGTAGGAAGCACAGTTCTTTTGTTCTGAGCAAGCTCACTGTTCGGACACCATAGGAAACACAGTAGAGTAGAAGAGTGCTCTTTTCTCAAAAGCAGAGTATGTTTCTTGTAAGGCGAGCTAGCGTTTGTTTCCCAATCCTAAATGGAGTTGAATCACATGCAGTTTGTGGTCCTATGAGCAAGGGTTTTTTTCTGGTAAGACGAGTCACTATTGTGCTCCCATTGTCATACACAGGGCAAATAGCACTGACATCTGTTCCCAGCATGTACAGTGTATCGGACTGAAGAGGATCTACTGTTCTTGTCAGTTTCCTAAGCAGAGTTGAACTAGATATGGACTGTGTGTGTAGGAAGCACAGTTCTTTTGTTCTGCGAATGCTCACTGTTCTGGTTCTATAGGAAGCACATTAGAGTAGAAGACTGCTCTTTCTCAAAAGCAGTGTGTGTTTCTTGTAAGGGGAGCTAGTGTTTGTTTCCCAGTCCTAAATGGAGTTGAATCACATGCAGTTTCTGGACCTATGAGCATGAATTGTTTTCTGGTAAGAAGAGTCACTATTGCGCTCCCATTGTCATACACAGGGCAATTAGCACTGGCGTCTGTTCCCAGCATATACAGTGTATTGGACTGAAGAGGATCTACAGTTCTTTTCAGTTTCCTAAGTAGAATTGAACTAGATATGTCCGTGTGCGTAGGAAGCACAGTTCTTTTGTTCTGAGAATGCTCAATTTTCGGGCAACATAGGAAACACAGTAGAGTAGAGGAGTGCTCTTTTCTCAAAAGCAGAGTGTGTTTCTTGTAAGGCGAGCTAGTGTTTGTTTCCCAGTCTTAATGGAGTTGAATCACATGCAGTTTCTTGTCCTACGAGCAAGAGTTGTTTTCTGGTAAGAAGAGTCACTATTGCGCTCAAATTGTGATACTAGGGCAAATAGCACTGGCGTCTGTTCCCAGCATGTACAGTGTATTGGACTGAAAAGGATCTACTGTTCTTGTCAGTTTCCTAAGCAGAGTTTAACAAGATATGGCCCATGTGTGTAGGAAGCACAGTTCTTTTGTTCTGAGCAAGCTCACTGTTCGGACCCCATAGGAAACACAGTCGAGTAGAAGAGTGCAATTTTCTCAAAAGCAGAGTGTGTTTCTTGTAAGGCAAGCTAGCGTTTGTTTCCCAGTCCTAAATGGAGTTGAATCACATGCAGTTTCTTGTCCTACGAGCAAGAGTTGTTTTCTGGTAAGAAGAGTCACTATTGTGCTCCCATTGTCATACACAGGGCAAATAGCACTGGCGTCTGTTCCCAGCATGTACAGTGTATTGGACTGAAGAGGAGCTACTGTTCTTGTCAGTTTCTTAAGCACAATTGAACTAGATATGGCCGTATTTGTAGGAAGCACAGTTCTTTTGTTCTGAGCAAACTCACTGTTCTGGCCATATAGGAAACACAGTAGAGTAGAAGAGTGCTCTTTTCTCAAAAGCAGAGTGTGTTTCTTGTAAGGTGAGCTAGCGTTTGTTTCCCAGTCCTAAATGGAGTTGAATCACATGCAGTTTTTGGTCCTACAAGCAAGAGTTGTTTTCTGGTAAGGAAAGTCACTATTTTGCTCCCATTGCCATACACAGTGCAAATAGCACTCGCGTCTGTTCCCAGCAAGTACAGTGTATTGGACTGAAAAGGATCTACTGTTCTTGTCAGTTTCCTAAGCAGACTTGAACTAGATATGGCCCATGTGTGTAGGAAGCACAGTTCTTTTGTTCTGAGCAAGCTCACTGTTCGGACACCATAGGAAACACAGTAGAGTAGAAGAGTGCTCTTTTCTCAAAAGCAGAGTATGTTTCTTGTAAGGCGAGCTAGCGTTTGTTTCCCAATCCTAAATGGAGTTGAATCACATGCAGTTTGTGGTCCTATGAGCAAGGGTTTTTTTCTGGTAAGACGAGTCACTATTGTGCTCCCATTGTCATACACAGGGCAAATAGCACTGACATCTGTTCCCAGCATGTACAGTGTATCGGACTGAAGAGGATCTACTGTTCTTGTCAGTTTCCTAAGCAGAGTTGAACTAGATATGGACTGTGTGTGTAGGAAGCACAGTTCTTTTGTTCTGCGAATGCTCACTGTTCTGGTTCTATAGGAAGCACATTAGAGTAGAAGACTGCTCTTTCTCAAAAGCAGTGTGTGTTTCTTGTAAGGGGAGCTAGTGTTTGTTTCCCAGTCCTAAATGGAGTTGAATCACATGCAGTTTCTGGACCTATGAGCATGAATTGTTTTCTGGTAAGAAGAGTCACTATTGCGCTCCCATTGTCATACACAGGGCAATTAGCACTGGCGTCTGTTCCCAGCATATACAGTGTATTGGACTGAAGAGGATCTACAGTTCTTTTCAGTTTCCTAAGTAGAATTGAACTAGATATGTCCGTGTGCGTAGGAAGCACAGTTCTTTTGTTCTGAGCAAGCTCACTGTTCTGGCCCTATAGGAAACAAAGTAGAGTAGAAGAGTGATGGTTTTGAAAAAGCAGAGTGTCTTTCTTGTAAGACGAGCTAGCGTTTGTTTCCCAGTCCTAAATGGAGTTGAATCACATGCAGTTTCTGGTCCTAAGAGCAAGAGTTGTTTTCTGGTAATCAAAGTCACTATTGCGATCCCATTGCCATACACAGTGCAAATAGCACTCGGGTCTGCTCCCAGCATGTGCAGTGTATTTGACTGAAGAAGAGCTACTGTTCTTGTCAGTTTCCTAAGCAGAGTTGAGCTAGATATGGCCCATGTGTGTAGGAAACACAGTTCTTTTGTTCTGAGCAAGCTCACTGTACGGACCCCATAAGAAACACAGTAGAGTAGAAGACTGCTCTTTTCTCAAAAGCAGAGTGTGTTTCTTGTAAGGCGAGCTAGCGTTTGTTTCCCAATCCTAAATGGAGATGAATCACATGCAGTTTCTTGTCCTACGAGTAAGAGATGTTTTCTGGTAAGAAGTGTCACTATTGTGCTACCATTGTCATACACAGGGCAAATAGCACTGGCGTCTGTTCCCAGCATGTACATTGTATTGGACTGAAGAGCATCTACTGTTCTTGTCAGTTTCCTAAGCTGAATTGAACTAGATATGGCCCGTGTGTGTAGGAAGCACAGTTCTTTTGTTCTGAGAATGCTCACTGTTCTGCCTTATAGGAAAGACATTAGAGTAGAAGAGTGCTCCTTTCTCAAAAGCAGAGTGTGTTTCTTTTAAGTCAAGCTAGCGTTTGTTTCCCAGTCCTAAATGGAGTTGAATCACATGCAGTTTCTGGTCCTACGAACAAGAGTTGTTTTCAGGTAAGAAGAGTCACTATTGTGCTCCCATTGTCATAAACGGGGCAAATAGCACTGGCATCTGTGTACAGATGTATTGGACTGAAGACGATCTGTAGTTCTTGTCAGTTTCCTAAGCATAATTGAACTAGATATGGCCCCTGTGTGTAGGAAGCACAGTTCTTTTGTTCTGAGCAAGCTCACTGTTCGGACCCCATAGGAAACACAGTAGAGTAGAAGAGTGCTCTTTTCTCAAAAGCAGAGTGTGTTTCTTGTAAGGCGAGATAGCGTTTGTTTCCCAATCCTAAATGGAGATGAATCACATGCAGTTTCTGGTCCTACGAGCAGGAGTTGTTTTCTGGTAAGAAAAGTCACTATTGCGCTCCCATTGTGATACTAGGACAAATAGCACTGGCGTCTGTTCTGAGCATGTACAGTGTATTGGACTGAAGAGGAGCTACTGTTCATGTCAGTTTCCTAAGCAGAGTTGAACTAGATATGGCCCGTGTGTGTAGGAAGCACAGTTCTTTTGTTCTGAGAATGCTCAATTTTCGGGCAACATAGGAAACACAGTAGAGTAGAGGAGTGCTCTTTTCTCAAAAGCAGAGTGTGTTTCTTGTAAGGCGAGCTAGTGTTTGTTTCCCAGTCTTAATGGAGTTGAATCACATGCAGTTTCTTGTCCTACGAGCAAGAGTTGTTTTCTGGTAAGAAGAGTCACTATTGCGCTCAAATTGTGATACTAGGGCAAATAGCACTGGCGTCTGTTCCCAGCATGTACAGTGTATTGGACTGAAAAGGATCTACTGTTCTTGTCAGTTTCCTAAGCAGAGTTTAACAAGATATGGCCCATGTGTGTAGGAAGCACAGTTCTTTTGTTCTGAGCAAGCTCACTGTTCGGACCCCATAGGAAACACAGTCGAGTAGAAGAGTGCAATTTTCTCAAAAGCAGAGTGTGTTTCTTGTAAGGCAAGCTAGCGTTTGTTTCCCAGTCCTAAATGGAGTTGAATCACATGCAGTTTCTTGTCCTACGAGCAAGAGTTGTTTTCTGGTAAGAAGAGTCACTATTGTGCTCCCATTGTCATACACAGGGCAAATAGCACTGGCGTCTGTTCCCAGCATGTACAGTGTATTGGACTGAAGAGGAGCTACTGTTCTTGTCAGTTTCTTAAGCACAATTGAACTAGATATGGCCGTATTTGTAGGAAGCACAGTTCTTTTGTTCTGAGCAAACTCACTGTTCTGGCCATATAGGAAACACAGTAGAGTAGAAGAGTGCTCTTTTCTCAAAAGCAGAGTGTGTTTCTTGTAAGGTGAGCTAGCGTTTGTTTCCCAGTCCTAAATGGAGTTGAATCACATGCAGTTTTTGGTCCTACAAGCAAGAGTTGTTTTCTGGTAAGGAAAGTCACTATTTTGCTCCCATTGCCATACACAGTGCAAATAGCACTCGCGTCTGTTCCCAGCAAGTACAGTGTATTGGACTGAAAAGGAGCTACTGTTCTTGTCAGTTTCCTAAGCAGACTTGAACTAGATATGGCCCATGTGTGTAGGAAGCACAGTTCTTTTGTTCTGAGCAAGCTCACTGTTCGGACACCATAGGAAACACAGTAGAGTAGAAGAGTGCTCTTTTCTCAAAAGCAGAGTATGTTTCTTGTAAGGCGAGCTAGCGTTTGTTTCCCAATCCTAAATGGAGTTGAATCACATGCAGTTTGTGGTCCTATGAGCAAGGGTTTTTTTCTGGTAAGACGAGTCACTATTGTGCTCCCATTGTCATACACAGGGCAAATAGCACTGACATCTGTTCCCAGCATGTACAGTGTATCGGACTGAAGAGGATCTACTGTTCTTGTCAGTTTCCTAAGCAGAGTTGAACTAGATATGGACTGTGTGTGTAGGAAGCACAGTTCTTTTGTTCTGCGAATGCTCACTGTTCTGGTTCTATAGGAAGCACATTAGAGTAAAAGACTGCTCTTTCTCAAAAGCAGTGTGTGTTTCTTGTAAGGGGAGCTAGTGTTTGTTTCCCAGTCCTAAATGGAGTTGAATCACATGCAGTTTCTGGACCTATGAGCATGAATTGTTTTCTGGTAAGAAGAGTCACTATTGCGCTCCCATTGTCATACACAGGGCAATTAGCACTGGCGTCTGTTCCCAGCATATACAGTGTATTGGACTGAAGAGGATCTACAGTTCTTTTCAGTTTCCTAAGTAGAATTGAACTAGATATGTCCGTGTGCGTAGGAAGCACAGTTCTTTTGTTCTGAGAATGCTCAATTTTCGGGCAACATAGGAAACACAGTAGAGTAGAGGAGTGCTCTTTTCTCAAAAGCAGAGTGTGTTTCTTGTAAGGCGAGCTAGTGTTTGTTTCCCAGTCTTAATGGAGTTGAATCACATGCAGTTTCTTGTCCTACGAGCAAGAGTTGTTTTCTGGTAAGAAGAGTCACTATTGTGCTCCCATTGTCATACACAGGGCAAATAGCACTGGCGTCTGTTCCCAGCATGTACAGTGTATTGGACTGAAGAGGAGCTACTGTTCTTGTCAGTTTCTTAAGCACAATTGAACTAGATATGGCCGTATTTGTAGGAAGCACAGTTCTTTTGTTCTGAGCAAACTCACTGTTCTGGCCATATAGGAAACACAGTAGAGTAGAAGAGTGCTCTTTTCTCAAAAGCAGAGTGTGTTTCTTGTAAGGTGAGCTAGCGTTTGTTTCCCAGTCCTAAATGGAGTTGAATCACATGCAGTTTTTGGTCCTACAAGCAAGAGTTGTTTTCTGGTAAGGAAAGTCACTATTTTGCTCCCATTGCCATACACAGTGCAAATAGCACTCGCGTCTGTTCCCAGCAAGTACAGTGTATTGGACTGAAAAGGAGCTACTGTTCTTGTCAGTTTCCTAAGCAGACTTGAACTAGATATGGCCCATGTGTGTAGGAAGCACAGTTCTTTTGTTCTGAGCAAGCTCACTGTTCGGACACCATAGGAAACACAGTAGAGTAGAAGAGTGCTCTTTTCTCAAAAGCAGAGTATGTTTCTTGTAAGGCGAGCTAGCGTTTGTTTCCCAATCCTAAATGGAGTTGAATCACATGCAGTTTGTGGTCCTATGAGCAAGGGTTTTTTTCTGGTAAGACGAGTCACTATTGTGCTCCCATTGTCATACACAGGGCAAATAGCACTGACATCTGTTCCCAGCATGTACAGTGTATCGGACTGAAGAGGATCTACTGTTCTTGTCAGTTTCCTAAGCAGAGTTGAACTAGATATGGACTGTGTGTGTAGGAAGCACAGTTCTTTTGTTCTGCGAATGCTCACTGTTCTGGTTCTATAGGAAGCACATTAGAGTAGAAGACTGCTCTTTCTCAAAAGCAGTGTGTGTTTCTTGTAAGGGGAGCTAGTGTTTGTTTCCCAGTCCTAAATGGAGTTGAATCACATGCAGTTTCTGGACCTATGAGCATGAATTGTTTTCTGGTAAGAAGAGTCACTATTGCGCTCCCATTGTCATACACAGGGCAATTAGCACTGGCGTCTGTTCCCAGCATATACAGTGTATTGGACTGAAGAGGATCTACAGTTCTTTTCAGTTTCCTAAGTAGAATTGAACTAGATATGTCCGTGTGCGTAGGAAGCACAGTTCTTTTGTTCTGAGCAAGCTCACTGTTCTGGCCCTATAGGAAACAAAGTAGAGTAGAAGAGTGATGGTTTTGAAAAAGCAGAGTGTCTTTCTTGTAAGACGAGCTAGCGTTTGTTTCCCAGTCCTAAATGGAGTTGAATCACATGCAGTTTCTGGTCCTAAGAGCAAGAGTTGTTTTCTGGTAATCAAAGTCACTATTGCGATCCCATTGCCATACACAGTGCAAATAGCACTCGGGTCTGCTCCCAGCATGTGCAGTGTATTTGACTGAAGAAGAGCTACTGTTCTTGTCAGTTTCCTAAGCAGAGTTGAGCTAGATATGGCCCATGTGTGTAGGAAACACAGTTCTTTTGTTCTGAGCAAGCTCACTGTACGGACCCCATAAGAAACACAGTAGAGTAGAAGACTGCTCTTTTCTCAAAAGCAGAGTGTGTTTCTTGTAAGGCGAGCTAGCGTTTGTTTCCCAATCCTAAATGGAGATGAATCACATGCAGTTTCTTGTCCTACGAGTAAGAGATGTTTTCTGGTAAGAAGTGTCACTATTGTGCTACCATTGTCATACACAGGGCAAATAGCACTGGCGTCTGTTCCCAGCATGTACATTGTATTGGACTGAAGAGCATCTACTGTTCTTGTCAGTTTCCTAAGCTGAATTGAACTAGATATGGCCCGTGTGTGTAGGAAGCACAGTTCTTTTGTTCTGAGAATGCTCACTGTTCTGGCCTTATAGGAAAGACATTAGAGTAGAAGAGTGCTCCTTTCTCAAAAGCAGAGTGTGTTTCTTTTAAGTCAAGCTAGCGTTTGTTTCCCAGTCCTAAATGGAGTTGAATCACATGCAGTTTCTGGTCCTACGAACAAGAGTTGTTTTCAGGTAAGAAGAGTCACTATTGTGCTCCCATTGTCATAAACGGGGCAAATAGCACTGGCATCTGTGTACAGATGTATTGGACTGAAGACGATCTGTAGTTCTTGTCAGTTTCCTAAGCATAATTGAACTAGATATGGCCCATGTGTGTAGGAAGCACAGTTCTTTTGTTCTGAGCAAGCTCACTGTTCGGACCCCATAGGAAACACAGTAGAGTAGAGGAGTGCTCTTTTCTCAAAAGCAGAGTGTGTTTCTTGTAAGGTGAGCTAGTGTTTGTTTCCCAATCAGCAGTGGAGTTGAATCCCATGCAGTTTCTGGTCCTACGAGCAAGAGGTGTTCTCTGATAAAAAGAGTCACTATTGCACTCCTATTGCCCTACACGGTGCAAATAGCACACGCGTCTGTTCTCAGCTAGTACAGTGTATTGGACTGAAGAGGAGGTACCGTTCTTGTCAGTTTCCTAAGCAGAGTTGAACTAGATATGGCCCGTGTGTGTAGGAAGCACAGTTCTTTTGTTCTGAGCAAGCTCACTGTTCAGACCCCATAGCAAACTCAGTAGAGTAGAAGAGTGCTCTTTTTTCAAAAGCTGAGTGTGTTTCTTGTAAGGCAAGCTAGCATTTGTTTCCCAGTCCTAAATGGAGTTGAATCACTTCCTGTTTTTGGTCCTACGAGCAAGAGTTGTTTTCTGGTATGGAAAATCACTATTGCACTCCCATTGCCATAAACAGTGCAAATAGCACTCGCGTCTGTTCCCAGCATGTACAGTGTATTGGACTGAAGCGGAGCTACTGTTCTTGTCAGTCTCCTAAGTAGAGTTGAACTAGATATGGCCCCTGTGTGTAGGAAGCACAATTCTTTTGTTCTGATCAAGCTCACCATTTGGACCCCATAGGAAACACAGTAGAGTAGAAGAGTGCTCTTTTCTCAAAAGCAGAGTGTGTTTCTTGTAATGCGAGCTAGCGTTTGTTTCCCAATCCTAAATGGAGATGAATCACATGCAGTTTCTGGTCCTACGAGCTAGAGTTGTTTTCTGGTAAGAAGAGTCACAATTGCGCTCCCATTGTTGTACTAGGGCAAATAGAACTGGTGTCTGTTCCCAGCATGTACAGTGTATTGGACTGAAGAGGAGCTACTGTTCATGTCAGTTTCCTTAGCAGAGTTGAACTAGATATGGCCCGTGTGTGTAGGAAGCACAGTTCTTTTGTTCTGAGAATGCTCACTTTTCGGGCACCATAGGAAACACAGTAGAGTAGAAGGGTGCTCTTTTCTCAAAAGCAGAGTGCGTTTCTTGTAAGGCGAGCTAGCATTTGTTTCCCAGTCCTAAATGGATTTGAATCTCATGCAGTTTCTTGTCCTACGAGCAAGAGTTGTTTTCTGGTAAGAAGAGTCACTATTGCGCTCCCCTTGTCATACACAGTGCAAATAGCAACGCGTCTGTTCCCAGCAAGTACAGTGTATTGGACTAAAGGGGAGCTACTGTTCTTGTCAGTTTCCTAAGCAGAGTTGAACTAGATATGGCCCGTGTGTGTAGGAAGCACAGTTCTTTTGTTCTGAGCAAGCTCACTGTTCGGACACCATAGGAAACACAGTAGCGTAGAAGAGTGCTCTTTTCTCAAAAGCAGAGTGTGTTTCTTGTAAGGTGAGCTAGCGTTTGAATCCCAATCCTAAATGGAGATGAATCACATGCAGTTTCTCTTCCTACGAGCAAGAGTTTTTTTCTGGTAAGAAGAGTCACTATTGAGCTCCCATTGTCATACACAGGGCAATTAGCACTGGCGTCTGTTCCCAGCATGTACAGTGTATTGGACTGAAGAGGATCTACTGTTCTTGTCAGTTTCCTAAGTAGAATTGAACTAGATATGGCCGTGTGTGTAGGAAGCACAGTTTTTTGTTCTGAGCAAGCTCACTGTTCTGGCGCTATAGGAAACAAAGTAGAGTAGAAGAGTGATGGTTTCGAAAAAGCAGAGTGTCTTTCTTGTAAGACGAGCTAGCGTATGTTTCCCAGTCCTAAATGGAGTTGAATCACATGCAGTTTCTGGTCCTACAAGCAAGAGTTGTTTTCTGGTAAGGAAAGTCACTATTGCGCTCCCATTGCCATACATAGTGCAAATAGCACTCGCGTCTGTTCCCAGCAAGTGCAGTGTATTGGACTGAAGAAGAGCTACTGTTCTTGTCAGTTTCCTAAGCAGAGTTGAACTAGATGTGGCCCATGTGTGTAGGAAACACAGTTCTTTTGTTCTGAGCAAGCTCTCTGTACGGACCTCATAAGAAACACAGTAGAGTAGAAGACTGCTCTTTTCTCAAAAGCAGAGAGTGTTTCTTGTAAGGCGAGCTAGCGTTTGTTTCCCAGTCCTAAATGGAGTTGAATCACATGCAGTTTCTTGTCCTATGAGCAAGAGTTGTTTTCTGGTAAGAAGAGTCACTATTGTGCTCCCATTGTCATACACAGGGCAAATAGCACTGGCGTCTGTTCCCAGCAAGTACAGTGTATTGGACTGAAGCGGAGCTACTCTTCATGTCAGTTTCCTAAGAATAGTTGATCTAGATATGGCCCCTGTGTGTAGGAAGCACAGTTCTTTTGTTCTGAGCAAGCTCACTGTTCGGGCCCCATTGGAAACACAGTAGAGTAGAAGAGTGCTCTTTTCTCAAAAGCAGAGTGTGTTTCTTGTAAGGCGAGATAGAGTTTGTTTCCCAGTCCTAAATGGAGTTGAATCACATGCAGTTTCTGGTCCTACGAGCAAGAGATGTTTTCTGGTAAGAAGAGTCACTATTGTGCTCCCATTGTCATACACAGGGCAAATAGCACTGGCGTCTGTTCCCAGCAAGTACAGTGTATTGGACTGAAGAGGATCTACTGTTCTTTTCAGTTTCCTAAGCAGAATTGAACTAGATATGGCCGTGTGTGTAGGAAGCACAGTTCTTTTGTTCTGAGCAAGCTCACTGTTTTGGCCCTATAGGAAACACAGTAGAGTAGAAGAGTGCTTTTTTCCCAAAAGCAGAGTGTGTTTCTTGTAAGTCGAGCTAGCGTTTGTTTCTCATTCCTAAATGGAGTGGAATCACATGCAGTTTCTGGTCCTATGAGCAAGAGATGTTTTCTGGTAAGAAGAGTCACTATTGTGGTCCCAATGCCATATACAGTACAAATAGCACTCGCGTCTGTTCCCAGCAAGTGCAGTGTATTGGACTGAAGAGGAGCTACTGTTCTTGTCAGTTTCGTAAGCAGAGTTGAACTAGATATGGCCCATGTGTGTAGGAAACACAGTTCTTTTGTTCTGAGAAAGCTCACTGTTCGGACCCCATAGGAAACACAGTAGAGTAGAAGACTGCTCTTTTCTCAAAAGCAGAGTGTGTTTCTTGTAAGGCGAGCTAGCATTTATTTCCCAAACCTAAATGGAGATGAATCTCATGCAGTTTCTTGTCCTACGAGTAAGAGTTGTTTTCTGCTAAGAAGAGTCACTATTGAGCTCCCATTATCATACACAGGGCAAATAGCACTGGCATCTGTTCCCAGCATGTACAGTGTATTGGACTGAAGAGGATCTACTGTTCATGTCAGTTTCCTAAGCAGAATTGAACTAGATATGGCCCATGTGTCGAGGAAGCACAGTTCTTTTGTTCTGAGCAAGCTAACTGTTTTGGCCCTATAGGAAACACCGTAGAGTAGAAGAGTGATCATTTCTCAAAAGCAGAGTTTGTTTCTTGTAAGGCGAGCTAGCGTTTGTTTCCCAGTCCTAATTGGTGTTGAATCACATGCAGTTTTTGGTCCTACGAGCAAGAGTTGTTTTCTGGTAAGGAAAGTCACTATTGAGCTCCCATTGGCATACACAGTGCAAATAGCACTCGCGTCTGTTCCCAGCAAGTACAGTGTATTGGACTTAAGCGGAACTTCTGTTCTTGTCAGTTTCCTAACCAGAGTTGAACTAGATATGGCCCGTGTTTGTAGGAAGCAAAGTTCTTTTGTTCTGAGCAAGCTCACTGTTCGGACCCCATAGGAATCACAGTAGAGTAGAAGACAGCTCTTTTCTCAAAAGCAGAGTGTGTTTCTTGTAAGGCGAGCTAGCGTTTGTTTCCCAGTCCTAAGTGGAGTTGAATCACATGCAGTTTCTGGTCCTACGCGCAAGAGTTGTTTTCTGGTAAGAAGAATCACTATTGCGCTCCCATTGTCATACACAGGGAAAATAGCACTGGCGTCTGTTCCCAGCAAGTACAGTGTATTGGATTGAAGCGGAGCTACTCTTCATGTCAGTTTCCTAAGCATAGTTGAACTAGATATGGCCCCTGTGTGTAGGAAGCACAGTTCTTTTGTTCTGAGCAAGCTCACTGTTCGGACCCCATTGGAAACACAGTAGAGTAGAAGAGTGCTCTTTTCTCAAAAGCAGAGTATGTTTCTTGTAAGGCGAGCTAGCGTTTGTTTCCCAGTCCTAAATGGAGTTGAATCACATGCAGTTTCTTGTCCTACGAGCAAGAGTTGTTTTCTGGTAAGAAGAGTCACTATTGTGCTCCCATTGTCATACACAGGGCAAATAGCACTGGCGTCTGTTCCCAGCATGTCCAGTGTATTGGACTAAAGAGGATCTACTGTTCTTGTCAGTTTCCTAAGCAGAATTGAATTAGATATGGCCGTATTTGTAGGAACCACAGTTCTTTTGTTCTGAGCAAACTCAGTGTTCTGGCCCTATAGGAAACACAGTAGAGTAGAAGAGTGCTCTTTTCTCAAAAGCAGAGTGTGTTTCTTGTTCGGCGAGCTAGCGTTTGTTTCCCAGTCCTAAATGGAGTTGAATCACATACAGTTTTTGGTCCTACGAGCAAGAGTTGTTTTCTGGTAAGGAAAGTCACTATTGTGCTCCCATTGCCATACACAGGGCAAATAGCACTCGCGTCTGTTCCCAGCAAGTACAGTGTATTGGACTGAAGCGGAGCTACTGTTCTTGTCAGTTTCCTAAGCAGAGTTGAACTAGATATGGCCCGTGTGTGTAGGAAGCACAGTTCTTTTGTTCTGAGCAAGCTCACTGTTCGGATCCCATAGGATACACTGTAGAGTAGAAGAGTGCTCTTTTCTCAAAAGCAGAGTGTGTTTCCTGTAAGGCGAGCTAGCTTTTGTTTCCCAACCCTAAATGGAGTTGAATCCCATGCAGTTTCTTGTCCTACGAGCAAGAGTTGTTTTCTGGTAAGAAGAGTCATTATTGTGCTCCCATTGCCATACACAGTACAAATAGCACTCGCGTCTGTTCCCAGCAAGTACAGTGTATTGGACTGAAGCGGAGCTACTGTTCTTGTCAGTTTTCTAAGCAGAGTTGAACTAATATGGCCCGTGTGTGTAGGAAGCACAGTTCTTTTATTCTGAGCAAGCTCACTGTTTGGATTCCATAGGATACACAGTAGAGTAGAAGAGTGCTCTTTTCTCCAAAGCAGACTGTGTTTCTTGTAAGGTGAGCTAGCATTTGTTTCCCAGTCTAAATGGAGTTGAATCACATGCAGTTTTTGGTCCTATGAGCAAGAGTTGTTTTCTGGTAAGAGGAGTCACTATTGTGCTCCCATTGTCATACACAGGGCAAATAGCACTGGCATCTGTTCCCAGCATGTACAGTGTATTGGATTGAAGAGGATCTACTGTTCATGTCAGTTTCCTAAGCAGAATTGAACTAGATATGGCCCTTGTGTGTAGGAAGCACAGTTCTTTTGTTCTGAGCAAGCTCACTGTTCGGACCCCATTGGAAACACAGTAGAGTAGAAGAGTGCTCTTTTCTCAAAAGCAGAGTATGTTTCTTGTAAGATGAGCTAGCGTTTGTTTCCCAGTCCTAAATGAAGTTGAATCAGATGCAGTTTTTGGTCCTACGAACAAGAGTTTTTTTCTGGTAAGGAAAGTCACTATTGCTATCCCATTGCCATACACAGTGCTAATAGCACTCGCGTCTGTTCCTAGCAATTACAGTGTATTGGACTGAAGAGGATCTACTGTTCTTGTCAGTTTCCTAAGCAGAATTGAACTAGGTATGGCCGTATTTGTAGGAAGCAAAGTTCTTTTGTTCTGAGCAAGCTCACTGTTCGGACCCCATAGGAATCACAGTAGAGTAGAAGACAGCTCTTTTCTCAAAAGCAGAGTGTGTTTCTTGTAAGGCGAGCTAGCGTTTGTTTCCCAGTCCTAAGTGGAGTTGAATCACATGCAGTTTCTGGTGCTACGCGCAAGAGTTGTTTTCTGGTAAGAAGAGTCACTATTGTGCTCCCATTGTCATACACAGGGCAAATAGCACTGGCGTCTGTTCCCAGCAAGTACAGTGTATTGGATTGAAGCGGAGCTACTCTTCATGTCAGTTTCCTAAGCATAGTTGAACTAGATATGGCCCCTGTGTGTACGAAGCACAGTTCTTTTGTTCTGAGCAAGCTCACTGTTCGGACCCCATTGGAAACACAGTAGAGTAGAAGAGTGCTCTTTTCTCAGAAGCAGAGTATGTTTCTTGTAAGGCGAGCTAGCGTTTGGTTCCCTGTCCTAAATGGAGTTGAATCACATGCAGTTTCTTGTCCTACGAGCAAGAGTTGTTTTCTGGTAAGAAGAGTCACTATTGTGCTCCCATTGTCATACACAGGGCAAATAGCACTGGCGCCTGTTCCCAGCATGTCCAGTGTATTGGTCTGAAGAGGATCTACTGTTCTTGTCAGTTTCCTAAGCAGAATTGAATTAGATATGGCCGTATTTGTAGGAACCACAGTTCTTTTGTTCTGAGCAAACTCAGTGTTCTGGCCCTATAGGAAACACAGTAGAGTAGAAGAGTGCTCTTTTCTCAAAAGCAGAGTGTGTTTCTTGTAAGGCGAGCTAGCGTTTGTTTCCCAGTCCTAAATGGAGTTGAATCACATGCAGTTTTTGGTCCTACGAGCAAGAGTTGTTTTCTGGTAAGGAAAGTCACTATTGTGCTCCCATTGCCATACACAGGGCAAATAGCACTCGCGTCTGTTCGCAGCAAGTACAGTGTATTGGACTGAAGCGGAGCTACTGTTCTTGTCAGTTTCCAAAGCAGAGTTGAACTAGATATGGCCCGTGTGTGTAGGAATCACAGTTCTTTTGTTCTGAGCAAGCTCACTGTTCGGAACCCATAGGATACACAGTCGAGTAGAAGAGTGCTCTTTTCTCAAAAGCAGAGTGTGTTTCATGCAAGGCGAGCTAGCGTTTGTTTCCCATTCCTAAATAGAGTTGAATCACATGCATTTCTGGTCCTACGAGCAAGAGTTGTTTTCTGGTAAGAAGAGTCACTATTGCGCTCCCATTGTCATACACAGGGCAAATAGCACTGGCGTCTGTTCCCAGCAAGTACAGTGTATTGGACTGAAGGGGAGCTACTCTTCATGTCAGTTTCCTAAGCATAGTTGAACTAGATATGGCCCCTGTGTGTAGGAAGCACAGTTCTTTTGTTCTGAGCAAGCTCACTGTTCGGACCCCATTGGAAACACAGTAGAGTAGAAGAGTGCTCTTTTCTCAAAAGCAGAGTATGTTTCTTGTAAGATGAGCTAGCGTTTGTTTCCCAGTCCTAAATGGAGTTGAATCACATGCAGTTTTTGGTCCTACGAACAAGAGTTTTTTTCTGGTAAGGAAAGTCACTATTGCTTTCCCATTGCCATACACAGTGCTAATAGCACTCGCGTCTGTTCCCAGCAATTACAGTGTATTGGACTGAAGAGGATCTACTGTTCTTGTCAGTTTCCTAAGCAGAATTGAACTAGATATGGCCGTATTTGTAGGAAGCACAGTTCTTTTGTTCTGAGCAAACTCACTGTTCTGGCCCTATAGGAAACACAGTAGAGTAGAAGAGTGCTCTTTTCTCAAAAGCAGAGTGTGTTTCTTGTAAGTTGAGCTAGCGTTTGTTTCCAAGTCCTAAATGGAGTTGAATCACATGCAGTTTCTGGTCCTACCAGCAAGAGTTGTTTTCTGGTAAGAAGAGTCACTATTGTGCTCCCATTGTCATACACAAGGCAAATAGCACTGGCGTGTAATCCCAGCAAGTACAGTGTATTGGACTGAAGAGGATCTACCTTTCTTGTCAGTTTCCTAAGCAGAGTTGAACTATATATGGCCCGTGTGTGTAGGAAGCACAGTTCTTATGTTGTGAGCAAGCTCACTGTTCAGACCCCATAGGAAATACAGTAGAGTAGAAGAGTGCTCTTTTCTCAAAAGCAGAGTGTGTTTCTTGTATGGCAAGCTAGCGGTTGTTTCCCTGTCCTAAATGGATTTGAATCACATCCTGTTTTTGGTCCTACGAGCAAGAGTTGTTTTCTGGTAAGGAAAGTCACTATTGCACTCCCAATGCCATACACAGTGCAAATAGCACTCACGTCTGTTCCAAGCAAGTACAGTGTATGGACTGAAGAGGAGCTACTGTTCTTGTCAGTTTCCTAAGTAGAGTTGAACTAGATATGGCCCGTGTGTGTAGGAAGCACAGTTCTTTTGTTCTGAGCAAGCTCACTGTTCAGATCCCATAGGATACACAGTAGAGTAGAAGAGTGCTCTTTTCTCAAAAGCAGAGTGTGTTTCTTGTAAGGCGAGCTAGCGTTTGTTTCCCAGGCCTAAATGGAGTTGAATCCCATGCAGTTTCTTGTCCTACGAGCAAGAGTTGTTTTCTGGTAAGAAGAGTCACTATTGTGCTCCCATTGCCATACACAGTGCAAATAGCACTCGCGTCTGTTCCCAGCAAGTACAGTGTATTGGACTGAAGCGGAGCTACCGTTCTTGTCAGTTTCCTAAGCAGAGTTGAACTAGATATGGCCCGTGTGTGTAGGAAGCACAGTTCTTTTATTCTGAGCAAGCTCACTGTTCGGATTCCATAGGAAACACAGTTGAGTAGAAGAGTGCTCTTTTCTCCAAAGCAGACTGCGTTTCTTGTAAGGTGAGCTAGCATTTGTTTCCCAGTCTAAATGTTGTTGAATCACATGCAGTTTCTTGTCCTACGAGCAAGAGTTGTTTTCTGGTAAGAAGAGTCACTATTGCGCTCCCATTGTCATACACAGGGCAAATAGCACTGGCGTCTGTTCTCAGCATGTACAGTGTATTGGACTGAAGAGGACCTACTGTTCTGGTCACTTTCCTAAGCAGAACTGAACTAGATAAGGCTGTATTTGTAGGAAGCACAGTTCTTTTTTTCTGAGCAAACTCACTGTTCTGGCCCTATAGGAAACACAATAGAGTAGAAGAGTCCTCTTTTCTCAAAAGCAGAGTGTGTTTCTTGTAAGGTGAGCTAGCGTTTGTTTCCCAGTCCTAAATGGAGTTGATTCACATGCAATTTTTGGTTCTACGAGCAAGAGTTGTTTTCTGGTAAGGAAAGTCACTTTTGTGCTCCCATTGCCATACACAGTGCAAATAGCACTTGCGTCTGTTCCCAACAAGTACAGTGTATTGGACTGAAGCGGAGCTACTGTTCTTGTCAGTTTCCTAAGCAGAGTTGAACTAGATATCCCCCGTGTGTGCAGGAAGCACAGTTCTTTTGTTCTGAGAAAGCTCAGTGTTCCGACCCCATAGGAAACACAGTTGAGTAGAAGAGTGCTCTTTTCTCAAAAGCATAGAGTGTTTCTTGTAAGGTGAGCTAGCGTTTGTTTCCAAGTCCTAAATGGAGTTGAATCACATGCAGTTTCTGGTCCTACGAGCAAGAGTTGTTTTCTGGTAATAAGAGTCACTATTGTGCTCCCATTGTCATACACAAGGCAAATAGCACTGGCGTTTAATCCCAGCAAGTACAGTGTATTGGACTGAAGCGGAGCTACTGTTCTTGTCAGTTTCCTAAGCAGAGTTGAACTAGATATGGCCCGTGTGTGTAGGAAGCACAGTTCTTTTGTTCTGAGCAAGCTCACTGTTCGGACCCCATAGGAAACACAGTAGAGTAGAAGAGTGGTCTTTTCTCAAAAGCAGAGTGTGTTTCTTGTATGGCAAGCTAGCGTTTGTTTCCCTGTCCTAAATGGAGTTGAATCACATCCTGTTTTTGGTCCTACGAGCAAGAGTTGTTTTCTGGTAAGGAAAGTCACTATTGCACTCCCATTGCCATACACAGTACAAATAGCACTCACGTCTGTTCCAAGCAAGTACAGTGTATGGACTGAAGAGGAGCTACTGTTCTTGTCGGTTTCCTAAGTAGAGTTGAACTAGATATGGCCCGTGTGTGTAGGAAGCACAGTTCTTTTGTTCTGAGCAAGCTCACTGTTCAGATCCCATAGGATACACAGTAGAGTAGAAGAGTGCTCTATTCTCAAAAGCAGAGTGTGTTTCTTGTAAGTCGAGCTAGCGTTTGTTTCTCATTCCTAAATGGAGTGGAATCACATGCACTTTCTGGTCCTATGAGCAAGAGATGTTTTCTGGTAAGAAGAGTCACTATTGTGGTCCCAATGCCATACACAGTACAAATAGCACTCGCGTCTGTTCCCAGCAAGTGCAGTGTATTGGACTGAAGAGGAGCTACTGTTCTTGTCAGTTTCGTAAGCAGAGTTGAACTAGATATGGCCCATGTGTGTAGGAAACACAGTTCTTTTGTTCTGAGAAATCTCACTGTTCGGACCCCATAGGAAACACAGTAGAGTAGAAGACTGCTCTTTTCTCAAAAGCAGAGTGTGTTTCTTGTAAGGCGAGCTAGCATTTATTTCCCAAACCTAAATGGAGATGAATCACATGCAGTTTCTTGTCCTACGAGTAAGAGTTGTTTTCTGCTAAGAAGAGTCACTATTGAGCTCCCATTATCATACACAGGGCAAATAGCACTGGCATCTGTTCCCAGCATGTACAGTGTATTGGACTGACGAGGATCTACTGTTCATGTCAGTTTCCTAAGCAGATTTGAACTAGATATGGCCCGTGTGTCTAGGAAGCACAGTTCTTTTGTTCTGAGCAAGCTAACTGTTTTGGCCCTATAGGAAACACCGTAGAGTAGAAGAGTGATCATTTCTCAAAAGCAGAGTTTGTTTCTTGTAAGGCGAGCTAGCGTTTGTTTCCCAGTCCTAATTGGTGTTGAATCACATGCAGTTTTTGGTCCTACGAGCAAGAGTTGTTTTCTGGTAAGGAAAGTCACTATTGAGCTCCCATTGGCATACACAGTGCAAATAGCACTCGCGTCTGTTCCCAGCAAGTACAGTGTATTGGACTTAAGCGGAACTTCTGTTCTTGTCAGTTTCCTAAGCAGAGTTGAACTAGATATGGCCCGTGTTTGTAGGAAGCAAAGTTCTTTTGTTCTGAGCAAGCTCACTGTTCGGACCCCATAGGAATCACAGTAGAGTAGAAGACAGCTCTTTTCTCAAAAGCAGAGTGTGTTTCTTGTAAGGCGAGCTAGCGTTTGTTTCCCAGTCCTAAGTGGAGTTGAATCACATGCAGTTTCTGGTCCTACGCGCAAGAGTTGTTTTCTGGTAAGAAGAGTCACTATTGCGCTCCCATTGTCATACACAGGGCAAATAGCACTGGCGTCTGTTCCCAGCAAGTACAGTGTATTGGATTGAAGCGGAGCTACTCTTCATGTCAGTTTCCTAAGCATAGTTGAACTAGATATGGCCCCTGTGTGTACGAAGCACAGTTCTTTTGTTCTGAGCAAGCTCACTGTTCGGACCCCATTGGAAACACAGTAGAGTAGAAGAGTGCTCTTTTCTCAAAAGCAGAGTATGTTTCTTGTAAGGCGAGCTAGCATTTGGTTCCCTGTCCTAAATGGAGTTGAATCACATGCAGTTTCTTGTCCTACGAGCAAGAGTTGTTTTCTGGTAAGAAGAGTCACTATTGTGCTCCCATTGTCATACACAGGGCAAATAGCACTGGCGTCTGTTCCCAGCATGTCCAGTGTATTGGACTAAAGAGGATCTACTGTTCTTGTCAGTTTCCTAAGCAGAATTGAATTAGATATGGCCGTATTTGTAGGAACCACAGTTCTTTTGTTCTGAGCAAACTCCATTTAGGACTTCGAAACAATCGTTAGTTCGCCTTACAAGAAACACACTCTGCTTTTGAGAAAAGAGCCCTCTTCTATTCTAAAGTGTTTCCTATGGGGTCCGAACAGTGAGCTTGCTCAGAACAAAAGAACTGTGCTTCCTACACACACGGGCCATATCTAGTTCAACTCTGCTTAGGAAACTGACAAGAACAGTAGCTCCTCTTCAGTCCAATACAATGTACTTGCTGGGAACAGACGCCAGTGCTATTTGCCCTGTGTGTGACAATGGGAGCACAATAGTGACTCTTCTTCCCACAAAACAACTCTAGCTCTTAGGACCAGAAACTGCATGTGATTCAACTCCATTTAGGACTGGGAAACAAATGCTAGCTCGCCTTACAAGAAACACACTCTGCTTTTGAGAAAAGAGCACTCTTCTACTCTACTGTGTTTCCAATAGGGCCTGAATAGTGAGCTTGCTCAGAACAAAAGAACCTTACTTCCTACACACACGGGCTATATCTAGTTCAACTCTGCTTAGGAAACTGACAAGAACAGTAGCTCCTCTTCAGTGCAATACACTGTACATGCTGGGAACAGACGCCAGTGCTATTTGCCCTGTGTATGATAATGCGAGTGCAATAGTGATTCTTCTTACCAGAAAACAACTCTTGCTCGTAGGAACAAAAACTGCATGTGATTCAACTCCATTTAGGACTGGGAAACAAATGCTAGCTCGCCTTACAAGAAACACACATTGCTTTTGAGAAAAGAGCACTCTTCTACTCTACTGTTTTTCCTATAGCGCCAGAACAGTGAGCTTGCTCAGAACAAAAGAACTGTGCTTCCTACACACACGGGCCATATCTAGTTCAACTCTGCTTAGGAAACTGACAAGAACAGTAGCTCCTCTTCAGTCCAATATACTGTACTTGATTGGAACAGACGCAAGTGCTATTTGTGCTTTGTATGGCAATGGGAGCACAATTGTGACTCTTCTTACCAAAAAACAGCTCTACTCGTAGGACCAGAAACTGGATGTGATTCAACTTCATTTAGGACTGGGAAACAAATGCTAGCTCACCTTACAAAAAACACACTCTGCTTCTGAGAAAAGAGCTCTCTTCTACTCTACTGTGTTTTCTATAGAGCCAAAACAGTGAGCTTGCTCAGAACAAAAGAACTGTGCTTCCTACACACGGCCATATCTAGTTCAATTCTGCTTAGGAAACTGACAATAACAGTAGATCCTACTCAGTCCAATACACTGTACATGCTGGGAACAGACGCCAGCGCTATTTGTAATATGTATGACAGTGGGAGCACAATAGTGACTCTTCTTACCAGAAGACAACTCTTGCTCGTCGGACCAGAAACTGCATGTGATTCAACTCCATTTAGGACTGGGAAACAAACGCTAGCTCGCCTTACAAGAAACACACTCTGATTTTGAGAAAAGAGCACTCTTCTACTCTTCTGTGTTTCCTTTGGGGTCCAAACAGTGAGCTTGCTCAGAACCAAAGAACTGTGCTTCCTACACAAACGGGCCATATCAGTTCAACTCTGCTTAGGAAACTGACAAGAACAGTATCTCCTCTTCATCCAATACACTGTACTTGCTGGGAACAGACACGAGTGCTATTTGCACTGTATATGGCAATGGGAGCGCAATAGTGACTCTTCTTACCAGAAAACAACTCTTGCTCATAGGACCAGAAACTGCATGGGATTCAACTCCATTTCAGACTGGGAAACACACACTAGCTTGCCTTACAAGAAACACACTCTGCTTTTGAAAAAAGAGCACTCATCTACTCTACTGTTTTTCCTATGGGGTCCAAACAGTGAGCTTATTCAGAACAAAAGTACTGTGCTTCCTACACACATGGTCATATCTAGTTCAATTCTGCTTAGGAAACAGACAAGAATAGTAGATCCTCTTCAGTCCAATACACTGTAGTTGCTGGGAACAGACGGGAGTGCTAATTGCCCTGTGTATGACAATGGGAGTGCAATAGTGACTCTTCTTACCAGAAAACAACTATTGCTCATAGAACCAAAAACTACATGTGATTCAACTCCATTTAGGACTGGGAAACAAAAGCAAGCTCGCCTTACAAGAAACACACTCTGCTTTTGAGAAAAGAGAACTCTTCTACTCTACTGTGTTTCCTATAGGGCCAAAACAGTGAGCTTGCTCAGAACAAAAGAACTGTGCTTCCTACACACACGGTCATAGCTAGTTCAATGCTACTTAGGAAACTGACAAGAGTAGTAGATCCTCTTCAGTCCAATACACTGTACTTGCTGGAAACAGACACGAGTGCTATTTGCCCAGTGTATGACAATGGGAGCGCAATAGTGACTCTTCTTTCCAGAAAACAACTCTTGCTCGTAGGACCAGAAACTGCATGTGATGCAACTCCATTTAGAACTGGGAAACAAACGCTAGCTCGCCTTACAATAAACTCACTCTGCTTTTGAGAAAAGAGCACTCTTCTAGTCTACTGTGTTTCCTATAGGGCCAGAACAGTGAGCTTGCTCAGAAAAAAAGAACTGTGCTTCCTACACACACGGGCCATATCTAGTTCAACTCTGCTTAGGAATCTGACAAGGACAGTAGATCCTCTTCAGTCCAATACATTGTACATGCTGGGAAAAGACGCCAGTGCTATTTGCACTGTGTAGGGGAATGGGAGCGCAATAGTGTCTTTTCTTACCAGAAAACAACTCTTGCTCGTAGGACCAGAAACTGCATGTGATTCAACTCCATTTAGGACTGAAAAACAAATGCTAGCTCACCTTACAAGAAACACACTCTGCTTTTGAGAAAAGGGCACTCTTCTACTCTACAGTATTTCCTATAGGGCCATAACAGTGAGCATGCTCAGAAAAAAAGAACTGTGCTTCCTACACACACGGCCATATCTAGTTCAATTCTGCTTAGGAAACTGACAAGAACAGTAGATCCTCTTCAGTCCAATACACTGTACATGCTGGGAACAGACGCCAGTGCTATTTGTAATGTGTATGACAATGGGAGCGCAATAGTGACTCTTCTAACCAGAAAACAACTCTTGATCGTAGGACCAGAAACTGCTTGGGATTCAACTCCATTTAGGACTGAAAAACAAACGCTAGCTCACCTTACAAGAAACACACACTGCTTTTGAGAAAAGGGCTCTCTTCTACTCTACTGTGTTTCCTATAGGGTCAGAACAGTGAGCTTGCTCAGAACAAAAGAACTGTGCTTCCTACACACACGAGCCATATCTAGTTCAATTCTGCTTAGGAAACTGACAATAACAGTAGATCCTACTCAGTCCAATACACTGTACATGCTGGGAACAGACGCCAGTGCTATTTGAAGTGTATATGACAATGGGAGCGCAATAGTGACTCTTCATACCAGAAGACAACTCTTGCTCGTAGGAGCATAAACTCCATATGATTCAACTCCATTTAGGACTGGGAAACAAAGGCTAGCTCACCTTACAAGAAACACACTCTGCTTTTGAGAAAAGAGCACTCTTCTACTCTTAGGTGTTTCCTTTGGGGTCCAAACAGTGAGCTTGCACAGAACAAAAGAACTGTGCTTCCTACACACACGGGCCATATCAGTTCAACTCTACTTAGGAAACTGACAAGAACAGTATCTCCTCTTCATCCAATACACTGTACTTGCTGGGAACAGACACGAGTGCTATTTGCACTGTATATGGCAATGGGAGCGCAATAGTGACTCTTCTTACCAGAAAACAACTCTTGCTCGTAGGACCAGAAACTGCATGGGATTCAACTCCATTTCTGACTGGGAAACACACACTAGCTCGCCTTACAAGAAACACACTCTGCTTTTGAAAAAAGAGCACTCATCTACTCTACTGTTTTTCCTATGGGGTCCAAACAGTGAGCTTATTCAGAACAAAAGTACTGTGCTTCCTACACACATGGTCATATCTAGTTCAATTCTGCTTAGGAAACAGACAAGAATAGTAGATCCTCTTCAGCCCAATACACTGTAGTTGCTGGGAACAGACGGGAGTGCTAATTGCCCTGTGTATGACAATGGGAGTGCAATAGTGACTCTTCTTACCAGAAAACAACTATTGCTCGTAGAACCAAAAAGTACATGTGATTCAACTCCATTTAGGACTGGGAAACAAATGCAAGCTCGCCTTACAAGAAACACACTCTGCTTTTCAGAAAAGAGAACTCTTCTACTCTACTGTGTTTCCTATAGGGCCAAAACAGTGAGCTTGCTCAGAACAAAAGAACTGTGCTTCCTACACACACGGTCATATCTAGTTCAATGCTACTTAGGAAACTGAAAAGAATAGTAGATCCTCTTCAGTCCAATACACTGTAGTTGCTGGGAACAGACACGAGTGCTATTTGCCCAGTGTATGTCAATGGGAGCGCAATAGTGACTCTTCTTACCAGAAAACAACTCTTGCTCGTAGGATCAGAAACTGCATGTGATTCAACTCCATTTAGGACTGGGAAACAAACGCTAGCTCGCCTTACAACAAACACACTCTGCTTTTGAGAAAAGAGCCCTCTTCTAATCTAAAGTGTTTCCTATGCGGTCCGAACAGTGAGCTTGCTCAGAACAAAAGAACTGTGCTTCCTACACACACGAGCCATATCTAGTTGAACTCTGCTTAGAAAACTGACAAGAACAGTAGCTCCTCTTCAGTCCAATACACTGTACTTCCTGGGAACAGACGCGAGTGCTATTTGCACTGTGTATGGCAATGGGAGCGTAATAGTGACTCTTCTTACCAGAAAACAACTCTTGCTCCTAGGACTAGAAACTGCAGGGGATTCAACTCCATTTAGGACTGGGAAACAAACACTAGCTCGCCATACAAGAAACACACTCTGCTTTTGAAAAAAGAGCACTCTTCTACTCTACTGTGTTTCCTTTGGGATCCGAACAGTGAGCTTGCTCAGAACAAAAGAACTGTGCTTCCTACACACACGGGCCATATTTAGTTCAACTCTGCTTAGGAAACTGACAAGAACAGTAGCTCATCTTCAGTCCATTACACTGTACTTGCTGGGAACACACGCGAGTGCTATTTGCACTGTGTAGGGGAATGGGAGCGCAATAGTGAATTTCCTTACCAGAAAACAACTCTTGCTCATGGGAACAAAAACTGCATGTGATTCAACTCCATTGAGGACTGGGAAACAAACGCTAGCTCGCCTTAGAAGAAACACACTCCGCATTTGAGAAAAGAGCACTCTTCTACTCTACTGTGATTCCTATAGAATCAAAACAGTGAGCTTGCTCAGAACAAAAGAACTGTGCTTCCTACACACACGGCCATATCTGGTTCAATTCTGCTTAGGAAACTGACAAGAACAGTAGATCCTCTTCAGTCCAATACACTGTACATGCTGGGAATAGACGCCATAGCTATTTGCCTTGTGTATGACAAAGGGAGCACAATAGTGACTCTTCTTACCAGAAAACAACTCTTGCTAGTAGGACCAGAAACTGCATGTGATTCAACTCCATTTAGGACTGGGAAACAAACGCTAGCTCGACTTACAAGAAACACACTCTGGTTTTGAGAAAAGAGCACTCTTCTACTCTTCTGTGTTTCCTTTGGGGTGCAAACGGTGTGCTTGCTCAGAACAAAAGAACTGTGCTTCCTACACACACGGGCCATATCTAGTTCAACTCTGCTTAGGAAACTGACAAAAACAGTAGCTCCTCCTCTGTCCAATACACTGTACTTGCTGGGAACAGACGCGAGAGCTATTTGCACTGTATATGGCAATGGGAGCCCAAAAGTGACTCTTCTTACCAGAAAACAACTCTTGCTTGTAGGACCAAAAACTGCATGGGATTCAACTCCATTTCAGACTGGGAAAAAAACACTAGCTCTCCTTACAAGAAACACACTCTGCTTTTGAGAAAAGAGCACTCTTCTACTATACTGTGTTTCCTACAGGGCCAGAACAGTGAGCTTGCTCAGAACAAAAGAACTGTGCTTCCTACACACACGGGCTATATCTAGTTCAACTCTGCTTAGGAAACTGACAAGAACAATAGCTCCTCTTCAGTCCAATACACTGTACTTCCTGGGAACAGACGCGAGTGCTATTTGCACTGTTTATGTCAATGGGAGCACAATAGTGACTCTTCTTACCAGAAAACAACTCTTGCTCATAGGACCAGAAACTGTATGGGATTCAACTCTATTTCTGACTGGAAAACAAATGCTAGCTCGCCTTACAAGAAATACACACTGCTTTTGAGAAAAGAGCACTCTTCTACTCTACTGTGTTTTCTATAGTGTCAAAACAATGAGCTTGCTCAGAACAAAAGAACTTTGCTTCCTACACACACGGCCATATATAGTTCAAATCTGCTTAGGAAACTGACAATAACTGTAGATCCTCCTCAGTCCAATACACTGTACATGCTGGGAACAGACGCCAGTGCTATTTGTAATGTGTATGACAATGGGAGCACAATAGTGACTCTTCTTACCAGAAGACAACTTTTGCTAGTAGGACCAGAAACTGCATGGGATTCAACTCCATTTAGGACTGCGAAACAAATGCTAGCTCGCCTTACAACAAACACACTCTGCTTTTGAGAAAAGAGCCCTCTTCTACTCTAAAGTGTTTCCAATGGGGTACGAACAGTGAGCTTGCTCAGAACAAAGGAACTGTGCTTCCTACACACACGAGCCATATCTAGTTCAACTCTCCTTAGGAAACTGACAGAAACAGTAGCTCCTCTTCAGTCCAATACACTATACATGCTGGGAATAGACGCCAGTGCTATTTGCACTGTGTATGGCAATAGGAGTGCAATAGTGACTCTTCTTCTCAGAAAACAACTCTTGCTTGTACGACCAAAAACTGCATGTGATTCAACTACATTTAGGACTGGGAAACAAACGCTAGCTCGCCTTACAAGAAACACACTCTGCTTTTGAGAAAAGAGCACTCTTCTACTCTACTGTGTTTCCTATGCGGTCCGAAAAGTGAGCTTGCTCAGAACAAAATAACTGTGCTTCGTACACACACGAGCCATATTTAGTTCAACTCTGCTTAGGAAACTGACAAGAACAATAGCTCCTCTTCAGTCCAATACACTGTAATTCCTGGAAACAGACGCGAGTGCTATTTGCACTGTTTATGTCAATGGGAGCACAATAGTGACTCTTCTTACCAGAAAACAACTCCTGCTCATAGGACCAGAAACTGTATGGGATTCAACTCTATTTCTGACTGGGAAACAAATGCTAGTTCGCCTTACAAGAAATACACACTGCTTTTGAGAAAAGAGCACTCTTCTACTCTACTGTGTTTTCTATAGAGTCAAAACAATGAGCTTGCTCAGAACAAAAGAACTTTGCTTCCTACACACACGGCCATATATAGTTCAAATCTGCTTAGGAAACTGACAATAACAGTAGATCCTCCTCAGTCCAATACACTGTACATGCTGGGAACAGACGCCAGTGCTATTTGTAATGTGTATGACAATGGGAGCACAATAGTGACTCTTCTTACCAGAAGACAACTTTTGCTCGTAGGACCAGAAACTGCATGGGATTCAACTCCATTTAGGACTGCGAAACAAATGCTAGCTCGCGTTACAACAAACACACTCTGCTTTTGAGAAAAGAGCCCTCTTCTACTCTAAAGTGTTTCCAATGGGGTACGAACAGTGAGCTTGCTCAGAACAAAGGAACTGTGCTTCCTACACACACGAGCCATATCTAGTTCAACTCTCCTTAGGAAACTGACAGAAACAGTAGCTCCTCTTCAGTCCAATACACCGTACTTGCTAGGAACAGACGCCAGTGCTATTTGCCCTGTGTATGACAATGGGAGCTCAATAGTGACTGTTCTTACCAGAAAACAACTCTTGCTCGTAGGACCAAAAACTGCATGTGATTCAACTCCATTTAGGACTGGGAAACAAAGGCTGGCTTGCCTTACAAGAAACACACTCTGCTTTTGAGAAAAGAGCACTCTTCTACTCTACTGTGTTTCCTATAGGGCCAAAACAATGAGCTTGCTCAGAACAAAAGAACTGTGCTTCCTACACACACGGTCATATATAGTTCAATTCTGCTTATGAAACTGACAAGAATAGTAGATCCTCTTCAGTTCAACACTCTGTAGTTCCTGGGAACAGACACGAGTGCTATTTGCCCAGTGTATGACAATGGGAGGGCAATAGTGACTCTTTTACCAGAAAACAATTCTTGCTCGTAGGAACAGAAACTGCATGTGATTCAACTCCATTTAGGACTCGGAAACAAAGGCTAGCTCGCCTTACGAGAAACACACTCTGCTTTTCAGAAAAGAGCACTCTTCTAATCTAAAGTGTTTCCTATGGGGTCCGAACAGTTAGGTTGCTGAGAACAAAGGAACTGTGCTTCCTACACACACGAGCCATATCTAGTTCAACTCAGCTTAGGAAACTGACAATAACAGTAGATCATCCTCAGTTCTAATACACTGTACATGCTGTGAACAGATGCCAGTGCTATTTGTAATGTGTATGACAATGGGAGCGCAATAGTGACTCTTCTTACCAGAAGACAACTCTTGCTCGTAGGACCAGAAACTGCATGTGATTCAACTCCATTTAGGACTGGGAAACAAACACTAGCTCGCCTTACAAGAAACACACTCTGCTTTTGAGAAAAGAGCACTCATCTACTCTACTGAGTTTCCTATAAGGGCAGAACAGTGAGCTTGCTCAGAACAAAAGAACTGTGCTTCCTACACACAGGGGCCATATCTACATCAATTCTGCTTAGGAAACTGACAAGAACAATAGATCCTCTTCAGTCCAATACACTGTACATGCTGGGAATGGACGCCAGTGCTATTCGCCCTGTGTATGACAATGGGAGCGCAATAGTGACTCTTCTTAGCAGAAAACAACTCTTGCTCGTAGGACCAGAAACTGCATGGGATTCAACTCCATTTCAGACTGGGAAACAAACACTAGCTCGCCTTACTAGAAACACACTCTGCTTTTGAGAAAAGAGCACTCTTCTACTCTACTGTGTTTCCTATGGGGTCCGAACAGTGAGCTTGCTCAGAACAAAAGAACTGTGCTTCCTACACACAGGGGCCATATCTAGTTCAACTCTGCTTAGGAAACTGACAAGAACAGTAGCTCATCTTCAGTCCAATACACTGTACTTGCTGCGAACAGACGCGAGTGCTATTTGCACTGTGTATGGCAATGGAAGCGCAATAGTGACTCTTCTTACCAGAAAACAACTCTTGCTCATAAGACCAAAAACAACATGTGAGTCAACTCCATTTAGGACTGGGAAACAAACGCTAGCTTGCCTTACAAGAAACATACTCTGCTTTTGAGAAAAGAGCCCTCTTCTAATCTAAAGTGTTTACTATGGGGTCCTAACAGTGAGCTTGCTCAGAACAAAAGAACTGTGCTTCCTACATACACTTGCCATATCTAGTTCAACTCTGCTTAGGAAACTGACAAGAACAGTAGCTCCTCTTCAGTCCAATACACTGTACTTGCTGGGAACAGACGTGAGTCCTATTTGCTCTGTGTATGGCAATGGGAGCGTAATAGTGACTCTTCTTACCACAAAACAACTCTTGCTCGTAGGACCAGAAACTGCATGGGATTCAACTCCATTTCTGACTGGGAAACAAACACTAGCTCGCCTTACAAGAAACACACTCTGCTTTTGAGAATAGCGCACTCCTCTACTCTACTGTGTTTCCTATAGTGCCAGAATAGTGAGCTTGCTCAGAACAAAAGAACTTTGCTTCCTACACACACGGGCTATATCTAGTTCTACTCTGCTTAGGAAACTGACAAGAACAGTAGCTCCCCTTCAGTCTAATACACTGTACATGCTGGGAACAGACACCAGTGCTATTTGCCCTGTGTATGGCAATGGGAGCGCAATAGTGACTCTTCTTACCAGAAAACAACTCTTGCTCGTAGGACCAGAAACTTTATGTGATTCAACTCCATTTAGGATGGAAAAACAAACGCTAGCTTGCCTTACAAGAAACACACTCTGCTTTAGAGAAAAGAGCACTCTTCTACTCTACTGTGTTTCTTACAGTGCCAGAATAATGAGCTTGCTCAGAACAAAAGAACTTTGCTTCCCACACACACGGACGATATATAGTTCAACTCTGCTTAGGAAACTGACAAGAGCAGTAGCTCCTCTTCAGTCTAATACCTGTACATGCTGGGAACAGACGCGAGTGCTATTTGCCCTGTGTATCACATATGGAGCGCAATAGTGACTCTTCTTACCAGAAAAAAACTCTTGCTCGTAGGACCAGAAACTGCATGTGATTCAACTCTATTTAGGACTGAAAAACAAACGGTAGCTCGCCTTACAAGAAACACACTCTGCTTTTCAGAAAAGGGCACTCTTCTACTCTACTGTGTTTCCTATAGGGCAAAAACAGTGAGCTTGCGCAGAACAAAAGAACTGTGCTTCCTACACACGGCCATATCTAGTTCAATTCTGCTTAGGAAACTGACAAGAACAGTAGATCCTCTTCAGTCCAATACACTGTATTTGCTGGGAACAGACGCCAGTGCTATTTGCACTGTGGATGGCAATGGGAGCGCAATAGTGACTTTCCTTACCAGAAAACAACTCTTGCTCCTAGGACTAGAAACTGCATGTGACTCAACTCCATTTAGGACTGGGAAACAAATGCTAGCTCGCCTTACATGAAACACACTCTGCTTTTGAGAAAAGAGCACTCTTCTACTCTACTATGTTTCCTATGTGGTTCGAACAGTGAGCTTTCTAAGATAAAAAGAATTGTGCTTCCTACACACGGGCCATATCTAGTTCAACTCTGCTTAGGAAACTGACAAGAACAGTAGCTCCTCTTCAGTCCAATACACTTTACTTGCGGGGAACAGACGCGAATGCTATTTGCACTATGTATGGCAATTGGAGCACATAGTGACTCGTCTTACCAGAAAACAACTCTTGCTCATAGGACAAAAAACTGCATGTGACTCAACTCCATTTAGGACTGGGAAACAAACGCTAGCTCGCCTTCCAAGAAACACACTCTACTTTTGAGAAAAGAGGACTCTTCTACTCTACTGTGTTTCCTATAGGGCCAGAACAGTGAGCTTGCTCAGAACAAAAGAACTGTGCTTCCTACACACACGGACATATCTAGTTCAATTCTGCTTAGGAACCTGACAAGAACAGTAGGTCCTCTTCAGTCCAATACACTGTACTTGCTGGGAACAGACGCGAGTGCTATTTGCACTGTGTATGGCAATGGGAGCGTAATTTTGACTCTTCTTACCAGAAAACAACTCTTGCTCGTAGGATCAGAAACTGCGTAGGATTCAACTCCATTTCTGACTGGGAAACAAACACTAGCCTGCCTTAGAAGAAACACACTCTGCTTTTGAGAAAAGAGCCCTCTTATACTCTAAAGTGTTTCCTTTGGGGTCCGAACAGTGAGCTTGCTCAGAACAAAAGAACTGTGCTTCCTACACACAGGGGCCATATTTAGTTCAACTCTGCTTAGGAAACTGACAAGAACAGTAGCTCCTCTTCAGTCCAATACACTGTAGTTGCTGGGAACAGACGCGAGTGCTATTTCCCCTCTGTATGACAATGGGAGTGCAATAGTGACTCTTCTTACCAGAAAACAACTCTTGCTCGTAGGACCAGAAACTGCATGGGATTCAACTCCATTTAGGACTGGGAAACAAACGCTAGCTCGCCTTAGAAGAAACACACTCTGCTTTTGAGAAAAGAGCAGTCTTCTAATCTATTGTGTTTCCTATAGGGCCAGAACAGTGAGCTTGCTCCGAACAAAAGAACTGTGCTTCCTACACACAGTGGCCATACCTAGTTCAATTCTGCTTAGGAACCTGACAAGAAAAGTAGATCCTCTTCAGTCCAATACACTGTACTTGCTGGGAACAGACACCAGTGCTATTTGTCCTGGGTATGGCAATGGCAGCGCAATAGTGACTCTTCTTACCATAAAACAACTCTTGCTCGTAGGACCAGAAACTGCATGTGATTCAACTCCATTTAGGATGGGGAAACAAATGCTCGCTGGCCTTACAAGAAACACACTCTGCTTTTGAGAAAAGAGCAGTCTTCTAATCTACTGTGTTTCCTATAGAGCCAGAACAGTGAGCTTGCTCCAAACAAAAGAACTGTGCTTCCTACACACGGGCCATATCTAGTTCAACTCTACTTAGGAAACTGACAAGAACAGTAGCTCCTCTTCAGTCTAATACACTGTACTTGCTGGGAACAAACGCGAGTGCTATTTGCACTGTGTATGGCAATGGGAGAGCAATAGTGACTTTCCTTATCAGAAAACAACTCTTGCTCGTAGGTCCAGAAACTGCATGTGATTCAACTCCATTTAGGACTGGGAAACAAACGCTAGCTCACCTTACAAGAAACACACTCTGCTTTTGAGAAAAGAGCACTCTTCTACTCTACTGTGTTTCCTATGGGGTCCAAACAGTGAGCATGCTTAGAACAAAAGAACTGTGCTTCCTACACACATGGACCATATCTAGTTCAACTCTGCTTAGGAAACTGACAAGAACAGTAGCTCCCATACAGTCCAATACACTGTACTTGCTGGGAACAGACGCGAATGCTATTTGCACTGTGTATGGCATTTGGAGCGCAGTAGTGACTCTCCTTACCAGAAAATAACTCTTGCTCGTAGGACCAAAAACTGCATGTGACTCAACTCCATTTAGGACTGGGAAACAAACACGAGCTCGCCTTACAAGAAACACACTCTGCTTTAGAGAAAAGAGCACTCTTCTACTCTACTTGTTTCCTATAGGGCCAGAACAGTGAGCTTGCTCAGAACAAAAGAACTGTGCTTCCTACACACACGGGCCATATCTAGTTCAACTCTGCTTAGGAAACTAACAAGAACAGTAGCTCCTCTTCAGTCCCATACACTGTACTTGCTGGGAACAGACGCCAGTGCTGTTTGCACTGTGTATGACAATGGGAGAGTAATAGTGACTCTTCTTACCAGAAAACAACTCTTGGTCTTAGGACAAGAAACTGCTTGTGAATCAAGTCCATTTAGGACTGGGAAACAAACGCTACCTCGCCTTACAAGAAACACACTCTGCTTTTGAGAAAAGAGCACTCGTCTACTCTACTGTGTTTCCCATAGGGCCAGAAGAGTGAGCTTGCTCAGAACAAAAGAACTGTGCTTCCTACACACACGGGCCATATCTAGTTCAACTCTGCTTGGGAAACTGACAAGAACAGTAGCTCCTCTTCAGTCCAATACACTGTACTTGCTGGGAACAGACGTGAGTGATATTTGCACTGTGTATGGCAAAGGGAGCGTAATAGTGACTTTCCTTACCAGAAAACAACTCTTGCTTGTATGACCAAAAACTGCATGTGATTCAACTCCATTTAGCACTGGGAAACAAACGCTAGGTCACCTTACAAGAAACACACTCTGCTTTTGAGAAAAGAGCTCTCTTCTACTCTACTGTGTTTCCTATATGGCCAGAACAGTGAGCTTGCTCAGAACAAAAGAAGTGTGTTTCCTACACACACGGCCATATCTAGTTCAATTTTGCTTAGGAAACTGACAAGAACAGTAGCTCCTATTCATTCCAATACACTGTACTTGCTGGGAACAGACGCGAGTGCTACTTGCTCTGTGTATGACAATGGGAGCACAATAGTGACTCGTCTTACCAGAAAACAAATCTTGCTCCTAAGACAAAAAACTGCATGTGATTCAACTCCATTTAGAACTGGGAAATAAACGCTAGCTCGCCTTACAAGAAACAGACTCTGATTTTGAGAAAACGGCACTCTTCCACTCTACCGTGTTTCCTTTGGGGTCCGAACAATGAGCTTGCTCAGAACAAAAAAACTCTGCTTCCTACACACGGGCCATATCTAGTTCAACTCTTTTTAGGAAACTTAGAAGAACAGTAGCTGCTCTTCAGTCCAATACACTGTACATGCTGGGAACCGACACCAGTGCTATTTGCCCTGTGTATGACAATAGGAGTGCAATAGTGACAATTCTTACCATAAAACAACTCTTGCTCATAGGACCAAAAACTGCAAGTGACTCAACTTTATTTAGGACTGGGAAACAAACGTTAGCTTGCCTTACAAGAAACACACTCTGCTTTTGAGAAAAGAGCACTCCTCTACTCTACTGTGTTTCACATTGGTTCCGAACAGTGAGCTTGCTCAGAACAAAAGAACTGTGCTTCCTACACACACGGGCCATATCTAGTTCAACTCTGCTTAGGAAACTGACAAGAACAGTAGCTCCTGTTCAGTCCAGTACACTGTACTTGCTGGGAAAAGATGCGAGTGCTATTTGCCAGGTGTATGGCAATGGGAGCGCAATAGTGATTTTCCTTACCAGAAAACAACTCTTGTTCCTAGGACCACAAACTGCATGTGATTCAATTCCATTTAGGACTATGAAACAAACACTAGCTCGCCTTACAAGAAACACACACTGCTTTTGAGAAAAGAGCACTCTTCTATTCTACTGTGTTTCCTACGTGTTCCGAGCAGTGAGCTTGCTCAGAACAAAAAAACTGTGCTTCCTACACACACGGCCATATCTAGTTCAAGTCTGCTTAGGAACCTGACAAGAACAGTAGATCCTGTTCAGTCCAATACACTGTACTTGCTGGGAACAGACGCCAGTGCTATTTGTCCTGTGTATGGCAATGGCAGTGCAATATTGACTCTTCTTACCAGAAAACAACTCTTGCTCGTAGGACCAGAAACTGCATGGGATTCAACTCCATTTAGGACTGGGAAACAAACGCTAGCTCTCCTTACAAGAAACACACTCTGCTTTTGAGAAAAGAGCACTCTTCTACTCTACTGTGTTTCCTATGGGGTCCAAACAGTGATCTTGCTCAGAATAAAAGAACGGTGCTTCCTACACAGACCGACCATATCTAGTTCAACTCTGCTTAGGAAACTGACAAGATCAGTAGCTCCTCTTCAGTCCGATACACTGTACTTGCTGGGAACAGACGCGAGTGCTATTTGCACTGTGTATGGCAATAGGAGTGCAATAGTGACTTTCCTTACCAGAAAACAACTCTTGCTCGTAGGACCAGAAACTGCATGTGATTCAACTCCATTTAGGACTGGGAAACAAACGCTAGCTCGCCTTACAAGAAACACACTCTGCTTTTGAGAAAAGAGCACTATTCTACTCTACTGTGTTTCCTATGGGGTCCGAACAGTGAGCTTGCTCAGAACAAAAGAACTGTGCTTCCTACAAACACGGCCATATCTAGTTCAATTCTGCTTAGGAACCTGACAAGAACAGTAGCTCTTCTTCAGTCCAATACACTGAACTTGCTGGGAACAGACGCCAGTGCTATTTGTCCTGTGTATGGCAATGGCAGCGCAATAGTGACTCTTCTTACCAGAAAACAACTCTTGCTCGTAGGACCAGAAACTGCATGTGATTCAGCTCTATTTAGGACTGGGAAACAAACGCTAGCTGGCCTTACAAGAAACACACTCTGCTTTAGACAAAAAGCACTCTTCTACTCTACTGTGTTTCCTATAGGGCCAGAACAGTAAGCTTTCTCAGAACAAAAGAACTGTGCTTCCTACACATGGGCCATATCTAGTTCAACTCTGCTTAGGAAACTGACCAGAACAGTAGCTCCTCTTCAGTCCAATACACTATACTTGCTTTGAGTGCTATTTGCACTGTGTATGGCAAAGGGAGTGCAATAGTGACTTTCCTTACCAGAAAACAACTCTTGCTCGTAGGATCAGAATCTGCTTGTGATTCAACTCCATTTAGGACTGGGAAACAAATGCTAGCTCGCCTTACAAGAAACACACTCTGCTTTTGAGAAAAGAGCACTCTTCTACTCTACTGTGTTTCCTATGGGGTCCGAACTGTGAGCTTGCTTAGAACAAAAAAAACTGTGCTTCCTACACACATGGGCCATATCTAGTTCAATTCTGCTTATAAACCTGACAAGAACAGTAGTTCCTCTTCAGTCCAATACACTGTACTTGCTGGGAACAGACGCGTGTGCTATTTGCACTGTGTATGACAATGGGAGCGAAATAGTGACTTTCCTTATCAGAAAACAATTCTTGCTCTTAGGTCCAGAAACTGCATGTGATTCAACTCCATATAGGACTGGGATACAAACGCTAGCTCGCCTTACAAGAAACACACTCTGCTTTTGAGAAAAGGGCCCTCTTCTACTCTACTCTGTTTCCTATAGGGCCAGAACAGTGAGCTTGCTCAGAACAAAAAAACTGTGCTTCCTACACACATGGCCATATCTAGTTCAACTCTGCTTAGGAACCAGACAAGAACAGTAGATCCTCTTCATTCCAATACACTGTACATGCTGGGAACAGATGCCAGTGCTATTTGCCCTCTGTATGACAATGGGAGCACAATAGTGACTCTTCTTACCAGAAAACAACTCTTGCTTGTAGGACCAGAAACTGCATGTGATTCAACTCCATTTAGGACTGGGAAACAAACACTAGCTCGCCTTACAAGAAACACACTCTGCTTTTGAGAAAAGAGCACTCATCTACTCTACTGAGTTTCCTATAAGGGCAGAACAGTGAGCTTGCTCAGAACAAAAGAACTGTGCTTCCTACACACAGGGGCCATATCTACATCAATTCTGCTTAGGAAACTGACAAGAACAATAGATCCTCTTCAGTCCAATACACTGTACATGCTGGGAATGGACGCCAGTGCTATTCGCCCTGTGTATGACAATGGGAGCGCAATAGTGACTCTTCTTAGCAGAAAACAACTCTTGCTCGTAGGACCAGAAACTGCATGGGATTCAACTCCATTTCAGACTGGGAAACAAACACTAGCTCGCCTTACTAGAAACACACTCTGCTTTTGAGAAAAGAGCACTCTTCTACTCTACTGTGTTTCCTATGGGGTCCGAACAGTGAGCTTGCTCAGAACAAAAGAACTGTGCTTCCTACACACAGGGGCCATATCTAGTTCAACTCTGCTTAGGAAACTGACAAGAACAGTAGCTCATCTTCAGTCCAATACACTGTACTTGCTGCGAACAGACGCGAGTGCTATTTGCACTGTGTATGGCAATGGAAGCGCAATAGTGACTCTTCTTACCAGAAAACAACTCTTGCTCATAAGACCAAAAACAACATGTGAGTCAACTCCATTTAGGACTGGGAAACAAACGCTAGCTTGCCTTACAAGAAACATACTCTGCTTTTGAGAAAAGAGCCCTCTTCTAATCTAAAGTGTTTACTATGGGGTCCTAACAGTGAGCTTGCTCAGAACAAAAGAACTGTGCTTCCTACATACACTTGCCATATCTAGTTCAACTCTGCTTAGGAAACTGACAAGAACAGTAGCTCCTCTTCAGTCCAATACACTGTACTTGCTGGGAACAGACGTGAGTCCTATTTGCTCTGTGTATGGCAATGGGAGCGTAATAGTGACTCTTCTTACCACAAAACAACTCTTGCTCGTAGGACCAGAAACTGCATGGGATTCAACTCCATTTCTGACTGGGAAACAAACACTAGCTCGCCTTACAAGAAACACACTCTGCTTTTGAGAATAGCGCACTCCTCTACTCTACTGTGTTTCCTATAGTGCCAGAATAGTGAGCTTGCTCAGAACAAAAGAACTTTGCTTCCTACACACACGGGCTATATCTAGTTCTACTCTGCTTAGGAAACTGACAAGAACAGTAGCTCCCCTTCAGTCTAATACACTGTACATGCTGGGAACAGACACCAGTGCTATTTGCCCTGTGTATGGCAATGGGAGCGCAATAGTGACTCTTCTTACCAGAAAACAACTCTTGCTCGTAGGACCAGAAACTTTATGTGATTCAACTCCATTTAGGATGGAAAAACAAACGCTAGCTTGCCTTACAAGAAACACACTCTGCTTTAGAGAAAAGAGCACTCTTCTACTCTACTGTGTTTCTTACAGTGCCAGAATAATGAGCTTGCTCAGAACAAAAGAACTTTGCTTCCCACACACACGGACGATATATAGTTCAACTCTGCTTAGGAAACTGACAAGAGCAGTAGCTCCTCTTCAGTCTAATACCTGTACATGCTGGGAACAGACGCGAGTGCTATTTGCCCTGTGTAATCACATATGGAGCGCAATAGTGACTCTTCTTACCAGAAAAAAACTCTTGCTCGTAGGACCAGAAACTGCATGTGATTCAACTCTATTTAGGACTGAAAAACAAACGGTAGCTCGCCTTACAAGAAACACACTCTGCTTTTCAGAAAAGGGCACTCTTCTACTCTACTGTGTTTCCTATAGGGCAAAAACAGTGAGCTTGCGCAGAACAAAAGAACTGTGCTTCCTACACACGGCCATATCTAGTTCAATTCTGCTTAGGAAACTGACAAGAACAGTAGATCCTCTTCAGTCCAATACACTGTATTTGCTGGAACAGACGCCAGTGCTATTTGCACTGTGGATGGCAATGGGAGCGCAATAGTGACTTTCCTTACCAGAAAACAACTCTTGCTCCTAGGACTAGAACTGCATGTGACTCAACTCCATTTAGGACTGGGAAACAAATGCTAGCTCGCCTTACATGAAACACACTCTGCTTTTGAGAAAAGAGCACTCTTCTACTCTACTATGTTTCCTATGTGGTTCGAAACAGTGAGCTTTCTAAGATAAAAAGAATTGTGCTTCCTACACACGGGCCATATCTAGTTCAACTCTGCTTAGGAAACTGACAAGAACAGTAGCTCCTCTTCAGTCCAATACACTTTACTTGCGGGGAACAGACGCGAATGCTAATTGCACTATGTATGGCAATTGGAGCACATAGTGACTCGTCTTACCAGAAAACAACTCTTGCTCATAGGACAAAAAACTGCATGTGACTCAACTCCATTTAGGACTGGGAAACAAACGCTAGCTCGCCTTCCAAGAAAACACACTCTACTTTTGAGAAAAGAGGACTCTTCTACTCTACTGTGTTTCCTATAGGGCCAGAACAGTGAGCTTGCTCAGAACAAAAGAACTGTGCTTCCTACACACACGGACATATCTAGTTCAATTCTGCTTAGGAACCTGACAAGAACAGTAGGTCCTCTTCAGTCCAATACACTGTACTTGCTGGGAACAGACGCGAGTGCTATTTGCACTGTGTATGGCAATGGGGAGCGTAATTTTGACTCTTCTTACCAGAAAACAACTCTTGCTCGTAGGATCAGAAACTGCGTAGGATTCAACTCCATTTCTGACTGGGAAACAAACACTAGCCTGCCTTAGAAGAAACACACTCTGCTTTTGAGAAAAGAGCCCTCTTATACTCTAAAGTGTTTCCTTTGGGGTCCGAACAGTGAGCTTGCTCAGAACAAAAGAAACTGTGCTTCCTACACACAGGGGCCATATTTAGTTCAACTCTGCTTAGGAAACTGACAAGAACAGTAGCTCCTCTTCAGTCCAATATACACTGTAGTTGCTGGGAACAGACGCGAGTGCTATTTCCCCTCTGTATGACAATGGCAATAGTGACTCTTCTTACCAGAAAACAACTCTTGCTCGTAGGACCAGAAACTGCATGGGATTCAACTCCATTTAGGACTGGGAAACAAACGCTAGCTCGCCTTAGAAGAAACACACTCTGCTTTTGAGAAAAGAGCAGTCTTCTAATCTATTGTGTTTCCTATAGGGCCAGAACAGTGAGCTTGCTCCGAACAAAAGAACTGTGCTTCCTACACACAGTGGCCATACCTAGTTCAATTCTGCTTAGGAACCTGACAAGAAAAGTAGATCCTCTTCAGTCCAATACACTGTACTTGCTGGGAACAGACACCAGTGCTATTTGTCCTGGGTATGGCAATGGCAGCGCAATAGTGACTCTTCTTACCATAAAACAACTCTTGCTCGTAGGACCAGAAACTGCATGTGATTCAACTCCATTTAGGATGGGGAAACAAATGCTCGCTGGCCTTACAAGAAACACACTCTGCTTTTGAGAAAAGAGCAGTCTTCTAATCTACTGTGTTTCCTATAGAGCCAGAACAGTGAGCTTGCTCCAAACAAAAGAACTGTGCTTCCTACACACGGGCCATATCTAGTTCAACTCTACTTAGGAAACTGACAAGAACAGTAGCTCCTCTTCAGTCTAATACACTGTACTTGCTGGGAACAAACGCGAGTGCTATTTGCACTGTGTATGGCAATGGGAGAGCAATAGTGACTTTCCTTATCAGAAAACAACTCTTGCTCGTAGGTCCAGAAACTGCATGTGATTCAACTCCATTTAGGACTGGGAAACAAACGCTAGCTCACCTTACAAGAAACACACTCTGCTTTTGAGAAAAGAGCACTCTTCTACTCTACTGTGTTTCCTATGGGGTCCAAACAGTGAGCATGCTTAGAACAAAAGAACTGTGCTTCCTACACACATGGACCATATCTAGTTCAACTCTGCTTAGGAAACTGACAAGAACAGTAGCTCCCATACAGTCCAATACACTGTACTTGCTGGGAACAGACGCGAATGCTATTTGCACTGTGTATGGCATTTGGAGCGCAGTAGTGACTCTCCTTACCAGAAAATAACTCTTGCTCGTAGGACCAAAAACTGCATGTGACTCAACTCCATTTAGGACTGGGAAACAAACACGAGCTCGCCTTACAAGAAACACACTCTGCTTTAGAGAAAAGAGCACTCTTCTACTCTACTTGTTTCCTATAGGGCCAGAACAGTGAGCTTGCTCAGAACAAAAGAACTGTGCTTCCTACACACACGGGCCATATCTAGTTCAACTCTGCTTAGGAAACTAACAAGAACAGTAGCTCCTCTTCAGTCCCATACACTGTACTTGCTGGGAACAGACGCCAGTGCTGTTTGCACTGTGTATGACAATGGGAGAGTAATAGTGACTCTTCTTACCAGAAAACAACTCTTGGTCTTAGGACAAGAAACTGCTTGTGAATCAAGTCCATTTAGGACTGGGAAACAAACGCTACCTCGCCTTACAAGAAACACACTCTGCTTTTGAGAAAAGAGCACTCGTCTACTCTACTGTGTTTCCCATAGGGCCAGAAGAGTGAGCTTGCTCAGAACAAAAGAACTGTGCTTCCTACACACACGGGCCATATCTAGTTCAACTCTGCTTGGGAAACTGACAAGAACAGTAGCTCCTCTTCAGTCCAATACACTGTACTTGCTGGGAACAGACGTGAGTGATATTTGCACTGTGTATGGCAAAGGGAGCGTAATAGTGACTTTCCTTACCAGAAAACAACTCTTGCTTGTATGACCAAAAACTGCATGTGATTCAACTCCATTTAGCACTGGGAAACAAACGCTAGGTCACCTTACAAGAAACACACTCTGCTTTTGAGAAAAGAGCTCTCTTCTACTCTACTGTGTTTCCTATATGGCCAGAACAGTGAGCTTGCTCAGAACAAAAGAAGTGTGTTTCCTACACACACGGCCATATCTAGTTCAATTTTGCTTAGGAAACTGACAAGAACAGTAGCTCCTATTCATTCCAATACACTGTACTTGCTGGGAACAGACGCGAGTGCTACTTGCTCTGTGTATGACAATGGGAGCACAATAGTGACTCGTCTTACCAGAAAACAAATCTTGCTCCTAAGACAAAAAACTGCATGTGATTCAACTCCATTTAGAACTGGGAAATAAACGCTAGCTCGCCTTACAAGAAACAGACTCTGATTTTGAGAAAACGGCACTCTTCCACTCTACCGTGTTTCCTTTGGGGTCCGAACAATGAGCTTGCTCAGAACAAAAAAACTCTGCTTCCTACACACGGGCCATATCTAGTTCAACTCTTTTTAGGAAACTTAGAAGAACAGTAGCTGCTCTTCAGTCCAATACACTGTACATGCTGGGAACCGACACCAGTGCTATTTGCCCTGTGTATGACAATAGGAGTGCAATAGTGACAATTCTTACCATAAAACAACTCTTGCTCATAGGACCAAAAACTGCAAGTGACTCAACTTTATTTAGGACTGGGAAACAAACGTTAGCTTGCCTTACAAGAAACACACTCTGCTTTTGAGAAAAGAGCACTCCTCTACTCTACTGTGTTTCACATTGGTTCCGAACAGTGAGCTTGCTCAGAACAAAAGAACTGTGCTTCCTACACACACGGGCCATATCTAGTTCAACTCTGCTTAGGAAACTGACAAGAACAGTAGCTCCTGTTCAGTCCAGTACACTGTACTTGCTGGGAAAAGATGCGAGTGCTATTTGCCAGGTGTATGGCAATGGGAGCGCAATAGTGATTTTCCTTACCAGAAAACAACTCTTGTTCCTAGGACCACAAACTGCATGTGATTCAATTCCATTTAGGACTATGAAACAAACACTAGCTCGCCTTACAAGAAACACACACTGCTTTTGAGAAAAGAGCACTCTTCTATTCTACTGTGTTTCCTACGTGTTCCGAGCAGTGAGCTTGCTCAGAACAAAAAAACTGTGCTTCCTACACACACGGCCATATCTAGTTCAAGTCTGCTTAGGAACCTGACAAGAACAGTAGATCCTGTTCAGTCCAATACACTGTACTTGCTGGGAACAGACGCCAGTGCTATTTGTCCTGTGTATGGCAATGGCAGTGCAATATTGACTCTTCTTACCAGAAAACAACTCTTGCTCGTAGGACCAGAAACTGCATGGGATTCAACTCCATTTAGGACTGGGAAACAAACGCTAGCTCTCCTTACAAGAAACACACTCTGCTTTTGAGAAAAGAGCACTCTTCTACTCTACTGTGTTTCCTATGGGGTCCAAACAGTGATCTTGCTCAGAATAAAAGAACGGTGCTTCCTACACAGACCGACCATATCTAGTTCAACTCTGCTTAGGAAACTGACAAGATCAGTAGCTCCTCTTCAGTCCGATACACTGTACTTGCTGGGAACAGACGCGAGTGCTATTTGCACTGTGTATGGCAATAGGAGTGCAATAGTGACTTTCCTTACCAGAAAACAACTCTTGCTCGTAGGACCAGAAACTGCATGTGATTCAACTCCATTTAGGACTGGGAAACAAACGCTAGCTCGCCTTACAAGAAACACACTCTGCTTTTGAGAAAAGAGCACTATTCTACTCTACTGTGTTTCCTATGGGGTCCGAACAGTGAGCTTGCTCAGAACAAAAGAACTGTGCTTCCTACAAACACGGCCATATCTAGTTCAATTCTGCTTAGGAACCTGACAAGAACAGTAGCTCTTCTTCAGTCCAATACACTGAACTTGCTGGGAACAGACGCCAGTGCTATTTGTCCTGTGTATGGCAATGGCAGCGCAATAGTGACTCTTCTTACCAGAAAACAACTCTTGCTCGTAGGACCAGAAACTGCATGTGATTCAGCTCTATTTAGGACTGGGAAACAAACGCTAGCTGGCCTTACAAGAAACACACTCTGCTTTAGACAAAAAGCACTCTTCTACTCTACTGTGTTTCCTATAGGGCCAGAACAGTAAGCTTTCTCAGAACAAAAGAACTGTGCTTCCTACACATGGGCCATATCTAGTTCAACTCTGCTTAGGAAACTGACCAGAACAGTAGCTCCTCTTCAGTCCAATACACTATACTTGCTTTGAGTGCTATTTGCACTGTGTATGGCAAAGGGAGTGCAATAGTGACTTTCCTTACCAGAAAACAACTCTTGCTCGTAGGATCAGAATCTGCTTGTGATTCAACTCCATTTAGGACTGGGAAACAAATGCTAGCTCGCCTTACAAGAAACACACTCTGCTTTTGAGAAAAGAGCACTCTTCTACTCTACTGTGTTTCCTATGGGGTCCGAACTGTGAGCTTGCTTAGAACAAAAAAAACTGTGCTTCCTACACACATGGGCCATATCTAGTTCAATTCTGCTTATAAACCTGACAAGAACAGTAGTTCCTCTTCAGTCCAATACACTGTACTTGCTGGGAACAGACGCGTGTGCTATTTGCACTGTGTATGACAATGGGAGCGAAATAGTGACTTTCCTTATCAGAAAACAATTCTTGCTCTTAGGTCCAGAAACTGCATGTGATTCAACTCCATATAGGACTGGGATACAAACGCTAGCTCGCCTTACAAGAAACACACTCTGCTTTTGAGAAAAGGGCCCTCTTCTACTCTACTCTGTTTCCTATAGGGCCAGAACAGTGAGCTTGCTCAGAACAAAAAAACTGTGCTTCCTACACACATGGCCATATCTAGTTCAACTCTGCTTAGGAACCAGACAAGAACAGTAGATCCTCTTCATTCCAATACACTGTACATGCTGGGAACAGATGCCAGTGCTATTTGCCCTCTGTATGACAATGGGAGCACAATAGTGACTCTTCTTACCAGAAAACAACTCTTGCTTGTAGGACCAGAAACTGCATGTGATTCAACTCCATTTAGGACTGGGAAACAAAGGCTAGCTTGCCTTACATGAAACACACTCTGCTTTTTGAAAAGAGCACTCTTCTAATCTACTGTGTTTCCTATGTGTTCCGAACAGTGAGCTTGCTCAGAAAAAAAGAACTGTGCTTCCTTCACAAACGGGCCATATCTAGTTCAATGCTGCTTAGGAAACTGACAAGAACAGTAGCTCCTCTTCAGTCCAATACACTGTACTTGCTGGGAACAGACGCGAGTGAAATTTGCATTGTGTATGGCAATGGGAGCGCAATAGTGACTTTCCTTACCAGAAAACAACTCTTGCTCGCAGGACCAAATTCTGCCTGTGATTCAACTCCATTTAGGACTGGGAAACAAATGCTAGCTCGCCTTACAAGAAACACACTCTGCTTTTGAGAAAAGAGCAGTCTTCTACTCTACTGAGTTTCCTATATGGCCAGTACAGCGAGCTTGCTCAGAACTAAAGAACTGTGCTTCCTACACGCATGGCCATATCCAGTTCAATTCTGCTTAGGAAACTGACAAGAACAGTAGCTCCTCTTCAGTCCAATATACTCTACATGCTGGGAAAAGACGCCAGTGCTATTTGCCCAGTGTATGACAATGGGAGCACAATAGTGTCTCTTCTTACCAGAAAAAAAACTGTTGCTCGTAGGACCATAAACTGCATGGGATTCAACTGAATTTAGGACTGGGAAACAAACGCTACCTCGCCTTACAAGAAACACACTCTGCTTTTGAGAAAAGAGCACTCTTCTACTCTACTGTGTTTCCCATAAGGCCTGAACAGTGAGCTTGCTCAGAAGAAAAGAACTGTGCTTCCTACACACACGGGCCATATCTAGTTCAACTCTGCTTAGGAAACTGACGAGAACAGTAGCTCCTCTTCAGTCCAATACACTGTACAGGCTGGGAACAGATGCCAGTGCTATTTGCACTGTGTATGACAATGGGACTGCAACAGTTACTCTTCTTACCAGAAAACAACTCTTGCTCGCAGGACCAGAAACTGCATGGGATTCAACTCCATTTAGGACTGGGAAACAAACGCTATCTCGCCTTACAAGAAACACAATCTGCTTTTGAGAAAAGAGCACTCTTCTACTCTACTGTGTTTCCTAAGTGTTCCGAACAGTGAGCTTGCTCAGAAAAAAAGAACTGTGCTTCCTACACACACGGGCCATATCTAGTTCAACTCTTCTTAGGAAACTGACAAGAAAAGCATCTCCTCTTCAGTACAGTACACTGTACTTGCTGGGAACAGACGCGAGTGCTATTTGCACTGTGTACAGCAATGGGAGCACAATAGTGTCTCTCCTTACCAGAAAACAACTCTTGCTCATAGGACCAGAAACTGCATGTGATTCAACTCCACTTAGGACTGGGAAACAAACGCTAGCTCGCCTTACAAGAAACACGCTCTGCTTTTGAGAAAAGAGCACGCTTCTACTCTACTGTGTTTCCTATATGGCCAGAACAGTGAGCTTGCTCAGAACAAAAAAAACTGTGCTTCCTACACACACGGACTTATCTAGTTCAATTCTGCTTAGGAAACTGACAAGAACAGTAGATCCTCTTCAGTCCAATACACTCTACATGCTGGGAAAAGACGCCAGTGTTTTTTGCCCTGTGTATGACAGTGGGAGCACAATAGTGTCTCTTCTTACCAGAAAAAAACTCTTGCTCGTAGGACCAGAAACTGCATGGATTCAACTCCATTTAGGACTGGGAAATGAAAGATACCTTGCCTTACAAGAAACACACTCTGCTTTTGAGAAAAGAGCACTCTTCTACTCTACTGTGTTTCCCATAGGGCCAGAAGAGTGAGCTTGCTCAGAACAAAAGAACTGTGCTTCCTACACACACGGGCCATATCTAGTTCAACTCTGCTTGGGAAACTGACAAGAACAGTAGCTCCTCTTCAGTCCAATACACTGTACTTGCTGGGAACAGACGTGAGTGATATTTGCACTGTGTATGGCAAAGGGAGCGTAATAGTGACTTTCCTTACCAGAAAACAACTCTTGCTTGTATGACCAAAAACTGCATGTGATTCAACTCCATTTAGGACTGGGAAACAAACGCTAGGTCACCTTACAAGAAACACACTCTGCTTTTGAGAAAAGAGCTCTCTTCTACTCTACTGTGTTTCCTATATGGCCAGAAAAGTGAGCTTGCTCAGAACAAAAGAAGTGTGTTTCCTACACACACGGCCATATCTAGTTCAATTTTGCTTAGGAAACTGACAAGAACAGTAGCTCCTATTCAGTCCAATACACTGTACTTGCTGGGAACAGACGTGAGTGCTACTTGCTCTGTGTATGACAATGGGAGGGCAATAGTGACTCTTTTTACCAGAAAACAACTTTTGCTCGTAGGACCAGAAACTGCATGGGATTCAACTCCATTTCTAACTGGGAAACAAACATTAGCTCGCCTTACAAGAAACACACTCTGCTTTTGAGAAAAGAGCACTCTTCTACTCTACTGTGTTTCCTATGGCGTCTGAACAGTGAGCTTGCTCAGAAAAAAAGAACTGTGCTTCCTACACACACGGGCCATATCTAGTTCAACTCTGCTTAGGAAACTGACAAGAAAAGCATCTCCTCTTCAGTACAGTACACTGTACTTGCTGGGAACAGACGCGTGTGCTATTTGCACTGTGTATGACAATGGGAGCGAAATAGTGACTTTCCTTATCAGAAAACAATTCTTGCTCTTAGGTCCAGAAACTGCATGTGATTCAACTCCATATAGGACTGGGATACAAACGCTAGCTCGCCTTACAAGAAACACACTCTGCTTTTGAGAAAAGGGCCCTCTTCTACTCTACTGTGTTTCCTATAGGGCCAGAACAGTGAGCTTGCTCAGAACAAAAAAACTGTGCTTCCTACACACATGGCCATATCTAGTTCAACTCTGCTTAGGAACCAGACAAGAACAGTAGATCCTCTTCATTCCAATACACTGTACATGCTGGGAACAGATGCCAGTGCTATTTGCCCTCTGTATGACAATGGGAGCACAATAGTGACTCTTCTTACCAGAAAACAACTCTTGCTTGTAGGACCAGAAACTGCATGTGATTCAACTCCATTTAGGACTGGGAAACAAAGGCTAGCTTGCCTTACATGAAACACACTCTGCTTTTTGAAAAGAGCACTCTTCTAATCTACTGTGTTTCCTATGTGTTCCGAACAGTGAGCTTGCTCAGAAAAAAAGAACTGTGCTTCCTTCACAAACGGGCCATATCTAGTTCAATGCTGCTTAGGAAACTGACAAGAACAGTAGCTCCTCTTCAGTCCAATACACTGTACTTGCTGGGAACAGACGCGAGTGAAATTTGCATTGTGTATGGCAATGGGAGCGCAATAGTGACTTTCCTTACCAGAAAACAACTCTTGCTCGCAGGACCAAATTCTGCCTGTGATTCAACTCCATTTAGGACTGGGAAACAAATGCTAGCTCGCCTTACAAGAAACACACTCTGCTTTTGAGAAAAGAGCAGTCTTCTACTCTACTGAGTTTCCTATATGGCCAGTACAGCGAGCTTGCTCAGAACTAAAGAACTGTGCTTCCTACACGCATGGCCATATCCAGTTCAATTCTGCTTAGGAAACTGACAAGAACAGTAGCTCCTCTTCAGTCCAATATACTCTACATGCTGGGAAAAGACGCCAGTGCTATTTGCCCAGTGTATGACAATGGGAGCACAATAGTGTCTCTTCTTACCAGAAAAAAAACTGTTGCTCGTAGGACCATAAACTGCATGGGATTCAACTGAATTTAGGACTGGGAAACAAACGCTACCTCGCCTTACAAGAAACACACTCTGCTTTTGAGAAAAGAGCACTCTTCTACTCTACTGTGTTTCCCATAGGGCCTGAACAGTGAGCTTGCTCAGAAGAAAAGAACTGTGCTTCCTACACACACGGGCCATATCTAGTTCAACTCTGCTTAGGAAACTGACGAGAACAGTAGCTCCTCTTCAGTCCAATACACTGTACAGGCTGGGAACAGATGCCAGTGCTATTTGCACTGTGTATGACAATGGGACTGCAACAGTGACTCTTCTTACCAGAAAACAACTCTTGCTCGCAGGACCAGAAACTGCATGGGATTCAACTCCATTTAGGACTGGGAAACAAACGCTATCTCGCCTTACAAGAAACACAATCTGCTTTTGAGAAAAGAGCACTCTTCTACTCTACTGTGTTTCCTAAGTGTTCCGAACAGTGAGCTTGCTCAGAAAAAAAGAACTGTGCTTCCTACACACACGGGCCATATCTAGTTCAACTCTTCTTAGGAAACTGACAAGAAAAGCATCTCCTCTTCAGTACAGTACACTGTACTTGCTGGGAACAGACGCGAGTGCTATTTGCACTGTGTACAGCAATGGGAGCACAATAGTGTCTCTCCTTACCAGAAAACAACTCTTGCTCATAGGACCAGAAACTGCATGTGATTCAACTCCACTTAGGACTGGGAAACAAACGCTAGCTCGCCTTACAAGAAACACGCTCTGCTTTTGAGAAAAGAGCACACTTCTACTCTACTGTGTTTCCTATATGGCCAGAACAGTGAGCTTGCTCAGAACAAAAAAACTGTGCTTCCTACACACACGGACTTATCTAGTTCAATTCTGCTTAGGAAACTGACAAGAACAGTAGATCCTCTTCAGTCCAATACACTCTACATGCTGGGAAAAGACGCCAGTGTTTTTTGCCCTGTGTATGACAGTGGGAGCACAATAGTGTCTCTTCTTACCAGAAAAAAACTCTTGCTCGTAGGACCAGAAACTGCATGGATTCAACTCCATTTAGGACTGGGAAACGAAAGCTACCTTGCCTTACAAGAAACACACTCTGCTTTTGAGAAAAGAGCACTCTTCTACTCTACTGTGTTTCCCATAGGGCCAGAAGAGTGAGCTTGCTCAGAACAAAAGAACTGTGCTTCCTACACACACGGGCCATATCTAGTTCAACTCTGCTTGGGAAACTGACAAGAACAGTAGCTCCTCTTCAGTCCAATACACTGTACTTGCTGGGAACAGACGTGAGTGATATTTGCACTGTGTATGGCAAAGGGAGCGTAATAGTGACTTTCCTTACCAGAAAACAACTCTTGCTTGTATGACCAAAAACTGCATGTGATTCAACTCCATTTAGGACTGGGAAACAAACGCTAGGTCACCTTACAAGAAACACACTCTGCTTTTGAGAAAAGAGCTCTCTTCTACTCTACTGTGTTTCCTATATGGCCAGAAAAGTGAGCTTGCTCAGAACAAAAGAAGTGTGTTTCCTACACACACGGCCATATCTAGTTCAATTTTGCTTAGGAAACTGACAAGAACAGTAGCTCCTATTCAGTCCAATACACTGTACTTGCTGGGAACAGACGTGAGTGCTACTTGCTCTGTGTATGACAATGGGAGGGCAATAGTGACTCTTTTTACCAGAAAACAACTTTTGCTCGTAGGACCAGAAACTGCATGGGATTCAACTCCATTTCTAACTGGGAAACAAACATTAGCTCGCCTTACAAGAAACACACTCTGCTTTTGAGAAAAGAGCACTCTTCTACTCTACTGTGTTTCCTATGGCGTCTGAACAGTGAGCTTGCTCAGAAAAAAAGAACTGTGCTTCCTACACACACGGGCCATATCTAGTTCAACTCTGCTTAGGAAACTGTCAAGAACAGTAGCTCCTTTTCAGTCCAATACACTGTACTTGCTGGGAACAGACGCGAGTGCTATTTGCACTGTGTATGGCAATTGGAGCACAATAGTGACTCGTCTTACCAGAAAACAAATCTTGCTCCTAAGACAAAAAACTGCATGGGATTCAACTCTATTTAGAACTGGGAAATAAACGCTAGCTCGCCTTACAAGAAACAGACTCTGATTTTGAGAAAACGGCACTCTTCTACTCTACCGTGTTTCCTTTCGGGTCCGAACAATGAGCTTGCTCAGAACAAAAAAACTCTGCTTCCTACACACGGGCCATATCTAGTTCAACTCTTTTTAGGAAACTTAGAAGAACAGTAGCTGCTCTTAGTCCAATACACTGTACTTGGTGGGAAGAGACGCGAGTGCTATTTGCACTGTGTATGGCAATGGGAGCTCAATAGTGACTTTCCTTACCAGAAAACAACTCTTGCTCGTAGGATCAAAAACTGCATGTGATTCAACTCCATTTAGGACTGGGAAACAAACGCTAGCTTGCCTTACAAGAAACACACTCTGCTTTTGAGAAAAGAGCACTCTTCTACTCTACTGTGTTTCCTATGTGGCCAGAACAGTGAGCTTGCTCAGAACAAAAGAACTGTGCTTCCTACACACACGGCCATATCTAGATCAATTCTGCTTAAGAAACTGACAAGAACAGTAGATACTCTTCATTCCAATACACTGTACATGCTGGGAACCGACACCATTGCTATTTGCCCTGTGTATGACAATAGGAGTGCAATAGTGACAATTCTTACCATAAAACAACTCTTGCTCGTAGGACCAAAAACTGCAAGTGACTCAACTTTATTTAGGACTGGGAAACAAACGTTAGCTTGCCTTACAAGAAACACACTCTGCTTTTGAGAAAAGAGCACTCCTCTACTCTACTGTGTTTCACATGGGTTCCGAACAGTGAGCTTGCTCAGAACAAAAGAACTGTGCTTCCTACACACACGGGCCATATCTAGTTCAACTCTGCTTAGGAAACTGACAAGAACAGTAGCTCCTGTTCAGTCCAGTACACTGTACTTGCTGGGAAAAGATGCGAGTGCTATTTGCCAGGTGTATGGCAATGGGAGCGCAATAGTGATTTTCCTTACCAGAAAACAACTCTTGTTCCTAGGACCACAAACTGCATGTGATTCAATTCCATTTAGGACTACGAAACAAACACTAGCTCGCCTTACAAGAAACACACACTGCTTTTGAGAAAAGAGCACTCTTCTATTCTACTGTGTTTCCTACGTGTTCCGAGCAGTGAGCTTGCTCAGAACAAAAAAACTGTGCTTCCTACACACACGGCCATATCTAGTTCAAGTCTGCTTAGGAACCTGACAAGAACAGGAGATCCTGTTCAGTCCAATACACTGTACTTGATGGGAACAGACGCCAGTGCTATTTGTCCTGTGTATGGCAATGGCAGTGCAATATTGACTCTTCTTTCCAGAAAACAACTCTTACTCGTAGGACCATAAACTGCATGGGATTCAACTCCATTTAGGACTGGGAAACAAACGCTAGCTCTCCTTACAAGAAACACACTCTGCTTTTGAGAAAAGAGCACTCTTCTACTCTACTGTGTTTCCTATGGGGTCCAAACAGTGATCTTGCTCAGAATAAAAAAACGGTGCTTCCTACACAGACCGACCATATCTAGTTCAACTCTGCTTAGGAAACTGACAAGATCAGTAGCTCCTCTTCAGTCCGATACACTGTACTTGCTGGGAACAGACGCGAGTGCTATTTGCACTGTGTATGGCAATAGGAGTGCAATAGTGACTTTCCTTACCAGAAAACAACTCTTGCTCGTAGGACCAGAAACTGCATGTGATTCAACTCCATTTAGGACTTTGAAACAAACGCTAGCTCGCCTTACAAGAAACACACTCTGTTTTGAGAAAAGAGCACTCTTCTACTCTACTGTGTTTCCTATGGGGTCCGAACAGTGAGCTTGCTCAGAACAAAAGAACTGTGCTTCCTACAAACACGGTCATATCTAGTTCAATTCTGCTTAGGAACCTGACAAGAACAGTAGCTCTTCTTCAGTCCAATACACTGAACTTGCTGGGAACAGACGCCAGTGCTATTTGTCCTGTGTATGGCAATGGCAGTGCAATAGTGACTCTTCTTACCAGAAAACAACTCTTGCTCGTAGGACCAGAAACTGCATGTGATTCAACTCTATTTAGGACTGGGAAACAAACGCTAGCTGGCCTTACAAGAAACACACTCTGCTTTAGACAAAAAGCACTCTTCTACTCTACTGTGTTTCCTATAGGGCCAGAACAGTAAGCTTGCTCAGAACAAAAGAACTGTGCTTCCTACACATGGGCCATATCTAGTTCAACTCTGCTTAGGAAACTGACAAGAACAGTAGCTCCTCTTCAGTCCGATACACTGTACTTGCTGGGAACAGACGCGAGTGCTCTTTGCACTGTGTATTGCAATGGGAGCACAATAGTGAATTTCCTTACCAGAAAACAACTCTTGCTGGTAGGACCAGAAACTGCATGTGATTCATCTCCATTTAGGACAGGGAAACAAATGCTAGCTCGCCTTACATGAAACACATTCTGCTTTTGAGAAAAGAGCACTCTTCTACTCTACTGTGTTTCCTATGGGGTCCGAACAGTGAGCTTGCTCAGAACAAAAGAACTGTGCTCCCTACACACACGGGCCATATCTAGTTCAATTCTGCTTAGGAAACTGACAAGAACAGTAGCTCCTCTTCAGTCCAATACACTGTACTTTCTGGGAACAGACGCGAGTGCTATTTGTACTGTGTATGGCAATTGGAGCACAATAGTGACCGTCCTACCAGATAACAACTCTTGCTTGTAGGACAAAATACTGCATGTGACTCAACTCCATTTAGGACTGAGAACCAAACGCTAGCTCGCCTTACAAGAAACACACTCTGCTTTTGAGAAAAGAGCACTCTTCTACTCTACTGTGTTTCCTATGGGTTCCGAACAGTAAGCTTGCTCAGAACAAAAAAACTGTGCTTCCTACACACACGGCCATATCTATTTGAAGTCTGCTTAGGAAACTGTCAAGAACAGTAGCTCCTTTTCAGTCCAATACACTGTACTTGCTGGGAACAGACGCGAGTGCTATTTGTACTGTGTATGGCAATTGGAGCACAATAGTGACTCGTCTTACCAGAAAACAAATCTTGCTCCTAAGACAAAAAACTGCATGGGATTCAACTCCATTTAGAACTGGGAAATAAACGCTAGCTCGCCTTACAAGAAACAGACTCTGATTTTGAGAAAACGGCACTCTTCTACTCTACCGTGTTTCCTTTCGGGTCCGAAGAATGAGCTTGCTCAGAACAAAAAAACTCTGCTTCCTACACACGGGCCATATCTAGTTCAACTCTTTTTAGGAAACTTAGAAGAACAGTAGCTGCTCTTCAGTCCAATACACTGTACTTGGTGGGAAGAGACGCGAGTGCTATTTGCACTGTGTATGGCAATGGGAGCTCAATAGTGACTTTCCTTACCAGAAAACAAGTCTTGCTCGTAGGATCAAAAACTGCATGTGATTCAACTCCATTTAGGACTGGGAAACAAACGCTAGCTTGCCTTACAAGAAACACACTCTGCTTTTGAGAAAAGAGCACTCTTCTACTCTACTGTGTTTCCTATGTGGCCAGAACAGTGAGCTTGCTCAGAACAAAAGAACTGTGCTTCCTACACACACGGCCATATCTAGATCAATTCTGCTTAAGAAACTGACAAGAACAGTAGATACTCTTTATTCCAATACACTGTACATGCTGGGAACCGACACCAGTGCTATTTGCCCTGTGTATGACAATAGGAGTGCAATAGTGACAATTCTTACCATTAAACAACTCTTTCTTGTAGGACCAAAAACTGCAAGTGACTCAACTTTATTTAGGACTGGGAAACAAACGTTAGCTTGCCTTACAAGAAACACACTCTGCTTTTGAGAAAAGAGCACTCCTCTACTCTACTGTGTTTCCCATGGGTTCCGAACAGTGAGCTTGCTCAGAACAAAAGAACTGTGCTTCCTACACACACGGGCCATATCTAGTTCAACTCTGCTTAGGAAACTGACAAGAACAGTAGCTCCTGTTCAGTCCAGTACACTGTACTTGCTGGGAAAAGATGCGAGTGCTATTTGCCAGGTGTATGGCAATGGGAGCGCAATAGTGATTTTCCTTACCAGAAAACAACTCTTGTTCCTAGGACCACAAACTGCATGTGACTCAACTCCATTTAGGACTGAGAACCAAACGCTAGCTCGCCTTACAAGAAACACACTCTGCTTTTGAGAAAAGAGCACTCTTCTACTCTACTGTGTTTCCTATGGGTTCCGAACAGTAAGCTTGCTCAGAACAAAAAAACTGTGCTTCCTACACACACGGCCGTATCTAGTTCAAGTCTGCTTAGGAACCTGACAAGAACAGCAGATCCTCTTCAGTCCAATACACTGTACATGCTGGGAACAGACGCCAGTGCTATTTGCCATCTGTATGACAATGGGAGCACAATAGTGACTCTTCTTACCAGAAAACAACTCTTGCTCATAGGACCAGAAACTGCATGTGATTCAACTCCATTTACAACTGGGAAACAAACACTAGCTCGCCTTACAATAAACACACTCTGATTTAGAGAAAAAATCATTTTTCTACTCTACTGTGTTTCCTAAGTGGTCTGAACAGTGAAATTGCTCAGAATAAAAGAACTGTGCTTTCAACACACACGGACATACCTAGTTCAATTCTGCTTAGGAACCTGACAAGAACAGTAGATCCTCTTCATTCCAATACACTGTACTGCTGGGAACAGACAACAGTGCTATTTGTCCTGTGTATGGCAATGGCAGCACAACAGTGACTTTTCCTGCCATAAAAAAACTCTTCCTCGTAGGACCAGAAACTGCATGTGATTCAACTCCATTTAGGACTGGGAAACCAAGGCTAGCTCGCCTTACAAGAAACACGCTCTGCTTTAGAGAAAAGAGCACTCTTCTACTCTACTGTGTTTCCTATGGGGTCCGAAAAGTGAGCTTGCTCAGAACAAAAGAACTGTGCTTCCTACACACACGGGCCATATCTAGTTCAACTCTGCTTAGGAAACTGACAAGAACAGTAGCTCCTCTTCAGTCCAATACACTATACTTGCTTTGAGTGCTATTTGCACTGTGTATGGCAAAGGGAGTGCAATAGTGACTTTCCTTACCAGAAAACAACTCTTGCTCGTAGGATCAGAATCTGCTTTTGATTCAACTCCATTTAGGACTGGGAAACAAATGCTAGCTCGCCTTACAAGAAACACACTCTGCTTTTGAGAAAAGAGCACTCTTCTACTCTACTGTGTTTCCTGTGGGGTCCGAACAGTGAGCTTGCTTAGAACAAAAAAAATTGTGCTTCCTACACACATGGGCCATATCTAGTTCAATTCTGCTTATAAACCTGACAAGATCAGTAGTTCCTCTTCAGTCCAATACACTGTACTTGCTGGGAACAGACGCGTGTGCTATTTGCACTGTGTATGACAATGGGAGCGAAATAGTGACTTTCCTTATCAGAAAACAATTCTTGCTCTTAGGTCCAGAAACTGCATGTGATTCAACTCCATATAGGACTGGGATACAAACGCTAGCTCGCCTTACAAGAAACACACTCTGCTTTTGAGAAAAGGGCCCTCTTCTACTCTACTGTGTTTCCTATAGGGCGAGAACAGTGAGCTTGCTCAGAACAAAAAAACTGTGCTTCCTACACACATGGCCATATCTAGTTCAACTCTGCTTAGGAACCGGACAAGAACAGTAGATCCTCTTCATTCCAATACACTGTACATGCTGGGAACAGATGCCAGTGCTATTTGCCCTCTGTATGACAATGGGAGCACAATAGTGACTCTTCTTACCAGAAAACAACTCTTGCTTGTAGGACCAGAAACTGCATGTGATTCAACTCCATTTAGGACTGGGAAACAAAGGCTAGCTTGCCTTACATGAAACACACTCTGCTTTTTGAAAAGAGCACTCTTCTAATATACTGTGTTTCCTATGTGTCCCGAACAGTGAGCTTGCTCAGAACAAAAGAACTGTGCTTCCTAGACACACGGCCATATCTAGTTCAATTCTGCTTAGGAACCTGACAAGAACAGTAGATCCTCTTCTGTCCAATACAGTGTACTTGCTGGGAACAGATGCCAGTGCTATTTGTCCTGTGTATGGCAATGGCAGCGCAATATTGACTCTGATTACCAGAAAACAAGTCTTGCTCGTAGGAGCAGAAACTGCATGGGATTCAACTCCATTTAGGACTGGGAAACAAACGCTAGCTCTCCTTACAAGAAACACACTCTGCTATAGAGAAAAGAGCACTCTTCTACTCTACTGTGTTTCCTATGGTGTCCGAACAGTGAGCTTGCTCAGAACAAAAGAACTGTGCTTCCTACACACACGGGCCATATCTAGTTCAACTCTGCTTAGGATACTGACAAGAACAGTAGCTCCTTTTCAGTCCGATACACTGTACTTGCTGGGAACAGAGGCGAGTGCTATTTGCACTGTGTAAGGCAATGGGAGCGCAATATTGACTTTCCTTACCAGAAAACAACTCTTGCTCGTAGGACCAGAAACAGCATGTGACTCAACTCCATTTAGGACTGGGAAACAAAGGCTAGCTCGCCTTACAAGAAACACACTCTGCTTTTGAGAAAAGAGCACTCTTCTACTCTACTGTGTTTCCTAAGGGGTCCGAACAGTGAGCTTGCTCAGAACAAAAGAACTGTGCTTCCTACACACGGCCATATTTAGTTCAATTCTGCTTAGGAACCTGACAAGAACAGTAGATCCTCTTCAGTCCAATACACTGTACTTGCTGGGAACAGACGCCAGTGCTATTTGTCCTGTGTATGGCAATTGCAGCGCAACAGTGACTCTTCTTACCATAAAACAACTCTTGCTCGTAGGACCAGAAACTGCATGTGATTCAACTGAATTTAAGACTGGAAAAGAAAGGCTAGCTCGCCTTACAAGAAACACACTCTGCTTTAGAGAAAGAGCACTCTTCTTCTCTACTGTGTTTCCTATACGGCCAGAACAGTGAGCTTGCTCAGAACAAAAGAACTGTGCTTTCTACACACACGGGCCATATCTAGTTCAACTCTGCGTAGGAAACTGACAAGAACAGTAGCTCCTTTTCAGTCCGATACACTGTACTTGCTGGGAACAGACGCGAGTGCTATTTGCACTGTGGACGGCATAGGGAGCACAATAGTGACTTTCCTTACCAGAAAAAAAGTCTTGCTCGTAGGACCAGAAACTGCATATGATTCAACTCCATTTAGGACTGAGAAACAAATGCTACCTCGCCTTACATGAAATACACTCTGCTTTTGAGAAAAGAGCACTCTTCTACTCTACTGTGTTTCCTATGTTGTCCGAACAGTGAGCTTGCTCAGAACAAAAGAACTGTGCTTCCTACACACATGGTCCATATCTAGTTCAACTCTGCTTAGGAAACTGACAAGAACAGTAGCTCCTCTTCAGTCCAATACACTGTACTTGCTGGGAACAGACGCGAGTGCTATTGGCACTGTGTATGGCAATGGGAGCACAATAGTGACTCTTCTTACCAGAAAACAACTCTTGCTCGTGGGACAAGAAACTGCATGTGATTCAACTCCATTTAGGACTGGGAAACAAAGGCTAGCTCGCCTTACAAGAAACACCCTCTGCTTTTGAGAAAAGAGCACTCTTCTGTTCTACTCTGTTTCCTATGTGTTCCGAACAGTGAGCTTGCTCAGAAAAAAAAACCTGTGCTTCCTACACACACGGACCATATCTAGTTCAACTCTGCTTAGAAAACTGAAAAGAACAGTAGCTCCTCTTCAGTTCAATACACTGTACTTGCTGGGAACAGATGCCAGTGCTATTTGCACTGTGTATGGAAAATGGAGTGCAATAGTGACTTTCCTTACCAGAAAAAAACTCTTGATCATAGGACCAGAAACTGCATGTGCTTCCACTCCTTTTAGGACCTGGAAACAAATGCTATCTCACCTTACAAGAAACACACTCTGCTTTTGTGAAAAGAGCAGTCATCTACTCTACTGTGTTTCCTATGGTGTCCGAACAGTGAGCTTGCTCAGAACAAAACAACTGTGCTACCTACACACACGGGCCATATCTAGTTCAAATCTGCTTAGGAAACTGACAAGAACAGTAGCTCCTCTTCAGTCCAATACACTATACTTGCTGGGAACAGACAGGAGTGCTATTTGCACTATGTATGGCAATGGGAGCACAATAGTGACTTTCCTTACCAGAAAACAACTCTTGCTCATAGTATCAGAAACTGCATGTGATTCAACTCCATTTAGGACTGGGAAACAAATGCTAGCTCGCCTTACAAGAAACACACTCTGCTTTTGAGAAAAGAGCACTCTTCTACTCTACTGTGTTTCCTATAGGGCCAGAACAGTTAGCTTGCTCAGAACAAAAGAACTGTGCTTCCTACACACACGAGCCATAACTAGTTCAACTCTGCTTAGGAAACTGACAAGAACAGTAGCTCCTCTTCAGTCCAATACACTGTACTTGCGGGGAACAGACGCAAGTGCTATTTGCACTGTGTATGGCAATTGGAGCACAATAGTGACTCGTCTTACCAGAAAACAACTCTTGCTCATAGGACAAAAAACTGCATGTGACTCAACTCCATTTAGGTCTGGGAAACAAATGCTAGCTCGCCTTCAAGAAACACACTCTGCTTTTGAGAAAAGAGCACTCTTCTACTCTACTGTGTTTCCTATGGGGTCCAAACAGTGAGATTGCTCAGAACAAAAGAACTGTGCTTCCTACACACGGGATATATCTAGTTCAACTCTGCTTAGGAAACTGACAAGAACAGTAGATTCTCTTCAGTCCAATACACTGTACTTGCTGGGAACAGACGCGAGTGCTATTTGCACTGTGTATGACCATGGAAGCGCAATAGTGACTTTCCTTACCAGAAAACAACTCTTGCTCGTAGGACCAGAACCTGCATGTGATTCAACTCCATTTAGGACTGGGAAACAAATGCTAGCTCGCCTTACAAGAAACATACTCTGCTTTTGAGAAAAGACCACTCTTCTACTCTACTGTGTTTCCTACTGGGCCAGAACAGTGAGCTTGCTCAGAACAAAAGAAGTGTGCTTCCTACACACACGGCCATATCTAGTTCAATTCTGCTTACGAACTTGACAAGAACAGTAGATCCTCTTCAGTCCAATACAGTGTACTTGCTGGGAACAGATGCCAGTGCTATTTGCACTGTGTATGGCAATGGGAGCGCAATAGTGACTTTCCTTACCAGAAAACAACTCTTGCTCGTAGGACCAGAAACAGCATGTGACTCAACTCCATTTAGGACTGGGACACAAAGGCTAGCTCGCCTTACAAGAAACACACTCTGCTTTTGAGAAAAGAGCACTCTTCTACTCTACTGTGTTTCCTACGGGGTCCGAAGAGTGAGCTTGCTCAGAACAAAAGAACTGTGCTTCCTACACACGGCCATATTTAGTTCAATTCTGCTTAGGAACCTGACAAGAACAGTAGATCCTCTTCAGTCCAATACACTGTACTTGCTGGGAACAGACGCCAGTGCTATTTGTCCTGTTTATGGCAATTGCAGCGCAACAGTGACTCTTCTTACCATAAAACAACTCTTGCTCATAGGACCAGAAACTGCATGTGATTCAACTTCATTTAGGACTGGAAAAGAAAGGCTAGCTCGCCTTACAAGAAACACACTCTGCTTTAGAGAAAAGAGCACTCTTCTTCTCTACTGTGTTTCCTATAGGGCCAGAACAGTGAGCTTGCTCAGAACAAAAGAACTGTGCTTTCTACACACGCGGGACATATCTAGTTCAACTCTGCTTAGGAAACTGACAAGAACAGTAGCTCCTCTTCAGTCCGATACACTGTACTTGCTGGGAACAGACGCGAGTGCTATTTGCACTGTGGATGGCATAGGGAGCACAATAGTGACTTTCCTTACCAGAAAAAAAGTCTTGCTCGTAGGACCAGAAACTGCACATGATTCAACTCCATTTAGGAATGAGAAACAAATGCTACCTCGCCTTACATGAAATACACTCTGCTTTTGAGAAAAGAGCACTCTTCTACTCTACTGTGTTTCCTATCCTATGGTGTCCGAACAGTGAGCTTGTTCAGAACAAAAGAACTGTGCTTCCTACACACATGGTCCATATCTAGTTCAACTCTGCTTAGGAAACTGACAAGAACAGTAGCTCCTCTTCAGTCCAATACACTGTACTTGCTGGGAACAGACGCGAGTGCTATTTGCACTGTGTATGGCAATGGGAGCACGATAGTGACTCGTCTTAACAGAAAACAACTCTTCCTCATAGGACAGGAAACTGCCTGTGATTGAACTCCATTTAGGACTAGGAAACAAATGCCAGCTCGCCTTACAAGAAACACACTCTGCTTTAGAGAAAAGAGCACTCTTCTACTCTTCTGTGATTCCTATGAGGTCCGAACAGTGAGCTTACTCAGAACAAAAAAACTGTGCTTCCTACACACACCGCCATACTTAGTTCAATTCTGCTTAGGTACCTGACAAGAACAGTAGCTCCTCTTCAGTCCAATACACTGTACTGCTGGAAAGAGACAACAGTGCTATTTTTACAGTGCATGGCAATGGCAGCGCAATAGTGACTCTTCTTACAAGAAAACAACTCTTGCTCGTAGGACCAGAAACTGCATGTCATTCAACTCCATTTAGGACTGGGAAACAAACGCTAGCTTGCCTTATAAGAAACTCTCTCTGCTTTAGAGAAAAGAGCACACTTCGACTCTACTGTGTTTCCTATAGGGGCAGAACAGTGAGCTTGCCCAGAACAAAAGAACTGTGCTTCCTACACACACGGGCCATATCTAGTTCAATTCTGCTTAGGAAACTGACAAGAACAGTAGCTCCTCTTCAGTTCAATACACTGTACTTGCTGGGAACAGATGCGAGTGCTATTTGAACTGTGTATGTCAATGGGAGTGCAATAGTGACTTTCTTCCCCAGAAAACAACTCTTGCTCGTAGGTCGAGAAACTGCATGTGATTCAACTCCATTTAGGACTGGGAAACAAATGCTAGCTTGCCTTACATGAAACACACTCTGCTTTTGAGAAAAGAGCACTCTTCTACTGTACTGTGTTTCCTATGGGGTCCGAACAGTGAGCTTGCTCAGAACAAAGGAACAGTGCTTCCTACACGAACGGGCCATATCTAGTTCAACTCTGCTTAGGAAACTGACAAGAACAGTAGCTCCTCTTCAGTCCGATACACTGTACGTGCTGGGAACAGACGCGAGTGCTATTTGCACTGTGTATGGAAATGGGAGCGCAATAGTGACTTTCCTTACCAGAAAACAACTCTTGCTCATAGGACCACAAACTGCATGTGACTCAACTCCATTTAGGCCTGGGAAACAAAGGCTAGCTCGCCTTACAAGAAACACACTCTGCTTTAGAAAAAGAGCACTCTTCTACTTTACTGTGTTTCCTATAGGGCCAGAACAGTGAGCTTGCTCAGAACAAAAGAACTGTGCTTTCTACACACACGGGCCATATCTAGTTCAACTCTGCTTAGGAAACTGACAAGAACAGTAGCTCCTCTTCAGTCCGATACACTGTACTTGCTGGGAACAGACGCGAGTGCTATTTGCACTGTGGATGGCATAGGGAGCGCAATAGTGACTTTCCTTACCAGAAAAAAAGTCTTGCTCATAGGACCAGAAACTGCATGTGATTCAACTCCATTTAGGACTGGGAAACAAATGCTAGCAAGCCTTACATGAAACACACTCTGCTTTTGAGAAAAGAGCACTCATCTACTCTACTGTGTTTCCTATGGGGTCCGAACAGTGAGCTTGCTCAGAACAAAAGAACTGTGCTTCCTACACACACGGGCCATATCTATTTCAACTCTGCTTAGGAAACTGACAAGAACAGTAGCTCCTCTTCAGTCCGATACACTGTACTTGCTGGGAACCTACGGGAGAGCTATTTGCACTGTGTATGGCAATGGGAGCGCAATAGTGACTTTCCTTACCAGAAAACAACTCTTGCTCGTAGGACCAGAAACTGCATGTGACTAAAACTCCATTTAGGACTGGGAAACAAAGGCTAGCTCGCCTTACAAAAAACACACTCTGCTTTTGAGAAAAAAGCACTCTTCTAGTCTACTGTATTTCCTACGGGGTCCGAACAGTGAGCTTGCTCAGAACAAAAGAACTGTGCTTCCTACACACACCACCATATTTAGTTCAATTCTGTTTAGGAACCAGACAAGAACAGTAGATCCTTTTCAGTCCAATAGACTGTACTTGCTGGGAACAGACGCCAGTGCTATTTGTCCTGTGTATGGCAATTGCAGCGCAACAGTGACTCTTCTTACCATAAAACAACTCTTGCTCGTAGGACCAGAAACTACATGTGATTCAACTCCATTTAGGACTCGAAAAGAAAGGCTAGCTCGCCTTACAAGAAACACACTCTGCTTTAGAGAAAAGAGCACTCTTCTACTCTTCTGTGATTCCTATGAGGTCCGAACAGTGAGCTTGCTCAGAACAAAAGAACTGTGCTTCCTACACACGGGCCATATCTAGTTCAACTCTGCTTAGGAAACTGACAAGAACAGTAGCTCCTCTTCAGTCCGATACACTGTACTTGCTGGGAACAGACTCGAGTGCTATTTGCACTGTGGATGGCAATGGGAGCGCAATAGTGACTTTCCTTACCGGATAACAACTCTTGCTCCTAGGACCAGAAACTGCATGTGATTCAACTCCATTTAGGACTGGGAAACAAACGCTAGCTCGCCTTACAAGAAACACACTCTGCTTTAGAGAAAAGAGCACTCTTCTACTCTACTGTGTTTCCATAGGGCCAGAAGAGTGAGCTTGCTCAGAACAAAAGAACTGTGCTTCCTACACACGGGCAATATCTAGTTCAACTCTGCTTAGGAAACTGACAAGAACAGTAGCTCCTCTTCAGTCCAATACACTGTGCTGCTGGAAAGAGACAACAGTGCTATTTGTCCTGTGTATGGCAATGGCAGCGCAATAGTGACTTTCCTTACCGGAAAACAACTCTTGCTCGTAGGACCAGAAACTGCATGTGATTCAACTCCATTTAGGACTGGGAAACAAACGCTAGCTCGCCTTACAAGAAACACACTCTGCTTTAGAGAAAAGAGCACTCTTCTACTCTACTGTGTGTCCATAGGGCCAGAAGAGTGAGCTTGCTCAGAACAAAAGAACTGTGCTTCCTACACACGGGCCATATCTAGTTCAACTCTGCTTAGGAAACTGACAAGAACAGTAGCTCCTCTTCAGTCCGATACACTGTACTTGCGGGGAACAGACGCGAGTGCTATTTGCACTGTGGATGGCAATGGGAGCGCAATAGTGACTTTCCTTACCAGAAAACAACTCTTGCTCGTAGGACCAGAAACTGCATGTGATTCAACTCCATTTAGGACTGGGAAACAAATGCTAGCAAGCCTTACATGAAACACACTCTGCTTTTGAGAAATGAGCACTCTTCTACTCTACTGTGTTTCCTATGGGTTCCGAACAGTAAGCTTGCTCAGAACAAAAAAACTGTGCTTCTTACACACACAGGCCATATCTAGTTCAACTCTGCTTAGGAAACTGACAAGAACAGTAGCTCCACTTCAGTCCTATACACTGTACTTGCGGGGAACAGACGCCAGTTCTATTTGCACTGTGTATGGCAATTGGAGCATAATAGTGACTCGTCTTACCAGAAAACAAATCTTGCTCGTAGGACAAAAAACTGCATGTGACTCAACTCCATTTAGGACTGGGAAACAAACGCTAGCTCGCCTTACAAGAAACACACTCTGCTTTAGAGAAAAGAGCACTCTTCTACTCTACTGTGTTTCCTATAGGGCCAGAACAGTGAGCTTGCTCAGAACAAAAGAACTGTGCTTCCTACACACACGGTCATACCTAGTTCAATTCTGATTAGGAAACTGACAAGAACAGTAGATCCTCTTCAGTCCAATACACTGTACTTGCTGGGAACCGACGCCAGTGCTATTTGTTCTGTGGACGGCAATGGCAGCACAATATTGACTCTTCTTATCAGAAAACAACTCTTGCTCGTAGGACCAGAAATTGCATGGGATTCAACTCCATTTAGGACTGGGAAACAAACGCTAGCTCTCCTTCCAAGAAACACACTCTGCTTTTGAGAAAAGAGCACTCTTCAATTCTACTTTGTTTCCTATGTGTTCCCAACAGTGAGCTTGCTCAGAACAAAAAACTGTGCTTCCTACACACATGGCCATATCTAGTTCAACTCTGCTTAGGAACCTGACAAGAACAGTAGATCCTCTTCAGTCCAATACACAGTACTTGCTGGGAACAGACGCGAGTGTTATTTGCCCTGTGTATGGCAATTGCAGCACAACAATGACTCTTCTTACCATAAAACAACTCTTGCTCGTAGGCCCAGAAACTGCATATGATTCAACTCCATTTAGGACTGAGAAACAAATGCTAGCTTGCCTTACATGAAATACACTCTGCTTTTGAGAAAAGAACACTCTTCTACTCTACTGTGTTTCCTATGGTGTCCGAACAGTGAGCTTGCTCAGAACAAAAGAACTGTGCTTTCTACACACATGGCCATATCCAGTTCAATTCTGCTTAGGAAACTGAAAAGAACAGTAGCTCCTCTTCAGTCCAATAAACTCTACATGCTGGGAACAGACGCCAGTGCTATTTGCCCTGTGTATGACAATGGGAGCACAATAGTGTCTCTTCTTACCAGAAAACAACTCTTGCTCGTAGGACCAGAAACTGCATGGGATTCCACTCCATTTAGGACTGGGAAACAAACGCTAGCTTGCCTTACAAGAAACACACTCTGCTTTAGAGAAAAGAGCACACTTCGACTCTACTGTGTTTCCTGTAGGGCCAGAACAGTGAGCTTGCCCAGAACAAAAGAACTGTGCTTCCTACACAAACTGGCCATATCTAGTTCAACTCTGCTTAGGAAACTGACAAGAACAGTAGCTCCTCTTCAGTTCAATACACTGTACTTGCTGGGAACAGACGCGAGTGCTATTTGTACTGTGTATGGCAATGGGAGCACAATAGTGACTTTCCTTACCAGAAAACAACTCTTGCTCATAGGACCGGAAACTGACTGTGATTGAACTCCATTTAGGACTAGGAAACAAACGCCAGCTCGCCTTACAAGAAACACACTCTGCTTTTGAGAAAAGAGCACTCTTCTACTCTACTGTGTTTCCCATAGGGCCAGAACAGTGAGCTTGCTCAGAAGAAAAGAACTGTGCTTCCTACACACACGGGCCATATCTAGTTCAACTCTGCTTAGGAAACTGATGAGAACAGTAGCTCCTCTTCAGTCCAATACACTGTACTTCCTGGGAACAGATGCGAGTGCTATTTGCACTTTGTATGAAATGGGAGCGCAATAGTGACTCTTCTTACCAGAAAACAACTCTTGCTCGTAGGACCAGAAACTGCATGTGATTCAACTCCATTTAGGACTGGGAAACAAACGATAGCTCGCCTTACAAGAAACACACTCTGCTTTTGAGAAAAAAGCACTCTTCTACTCTACTGTGTTTCCTATGGGGTCCAAACAGTGAGCATGCTCAGAACAAAAAACTGTGCTTCCTACACACACGGACCCTATCTAGTTTAACTCTACTTAGGAAACTGACAACAACAGTAGCTCCTATTCAGTCCAATACACTGTACTTGCTGGGAACAGACGCGAGTGCTATTAGTAATGTGTATGGCAATGGGAGTGCAATAGTGACTTTCCTTATCAGAAAACAACTCTTGCTTGTATGACCAAAAACTGCGTGTGATACAACTCCATTTAGGACTGGGAAACAAACGCTAGATCACCTTACAAGAAACACACTCTGCTTTTGAGAAAAGAGCACTCTTCTACTCTACTGTGTTTCCTATATGGCCAGAACAGTGAGCTTGCTCAGAACAAAAGAGGTGTGCTTCCTACACACACGGCCATATCTAGTTCAATTCTGCTTAGGAAACTGACAAGAACAGTAGCTCCTATTCAGTCCAATACACTGTACTTGCTGGGAACAGACGTGTGTGCTATTTGCAGTGTGTATGGCCATGGGAGCGCAATAGTGACTCTTTTTACCAGAAAATAACTTTTGCTCGTAGGACCAGAAACTGCATGGGATTCAACTCCATTTCTAACTGGGAAACAAACGCAAGCTCGCCTTACAAGAAACAGACTCTGATTTTGAGAAAACGGCACTCTTCTACTCTACTGTGTTTCCTTTGGGGTCCGAAAAATGAGCTTGCTCAGAACAAAAGAACTTTGCTTCCTACACACACGGGCCATATCTAGTTCAACTCTTTTTAGGAAACTTAGAAGAACAGTTGCTCCTCTTCAGTCCAATACACTGTAATTGCTGGGAACAGACGCCAGTGCTATTTGCACTGTGTATGGCAATTGGAGCACAATAGTGACTTTCCTTACCAGAAAACAACTCTTGGTGCTAGGACCAAAAACTGCATGTGATTCAACTCCATTTAGGACTGGGAAACAAACGCTAGCTTGCCTTACAAGAAACACACTCTGCTTTTGAGAAAAGAGCACTCTTCTACTCTACTGTGTTTCCTATGTGGCCAGAACAGTGAGCTTGCTCAGAACAAAAGAACTGTGCTTCCTACACACACGAACATATCTAGATCAATTCTGCTTAAGAAACTGACAAGAACAATAGATACTCTTCAGTCCAATACACTGTACATGCTGGGAACCGACACCAGGGCTATTTGCCCTGTGTATGACAATGGGAGTGCAATAGTGACAATTCTTACCATAAAACAACTCTTGCTCGTAGGACCAAAAACTGCAAGTGACTCAACTTTATTTAGGACTGGGAAACAAACGTTAGCTTGCCTTACAAGAAACACACTCTGCTTTTGAGAAAAGGGCACTCTTCTACTCTATGTGTTTCTTAAGTGTTCCGAACAGTGAGCTTGCTCAGAACAAAAGAACTGTGCTTCCTACACACACGGGCCATATCTAGTTCAACTCTGCTTAGGAAACTGACAAGAAAAGTAGCTCCTCTTCAGTACAATACAGTGTACATGCTGGGAACAGACGCCAGTGCTATTTGCCCTGTGTATGACAATGGGAGCACAATAGTGTCTCTTCTTACCAGAAAACATCTCTTGCTCGTAGGACCAGAAACTGCATGGGATTCAACTCCATTTAGGTCAGGGAAGAAAACGCTAGCTCGCCTTACAAGAAACACGCTCTGCTTTTGAGAAAAGGGCACACTTCTACTCTACTGTGTTTACTATGGGGTCCGAACAGTGAGCTTGCTCAGAACAAAAGCACTGTGCTTCCTACACACACGGGCCATATCTAGTTCAACTCTGCTTAGGAAACTGACAAGAAGAATAGCTCCTCTTCAGTCCAATACACTGTACTTGCTGGGAACAGCTGCGAGTGCTATTTGCAGTGTGTATGGCAATGGGAGCGCAATAGTGACTTTCCTTACCTGAAAACAACTCTTGCTCGTAGGACCAAAAACTGCATGTGATTCAACTCCATTTAGGACTGGGAAACAAACGCTAGCTCGACTTCCAAGAAACACACTCTGCTTTTGAGAAAAGAGCACTCTTCTACTCTACTGTGTTTCCTATAGTGCCATTACAGCGAGCTTGCTCAGAACAAAAGAACTGTGCTTCCTACACACATGGACATATCCAGTTCAATTCTGCTTAGGAAACTGACAAGAACAGTAGCTCCTCTTCAGTCCAATACACTCTACATGCTGGGAAAAGAAGCCAGTGCTATTTGCCCTGTGTATGACAATGGGAGCACAATAGTGTCGCTTCTTACCAGAAAAAAACTCTTGCTCGTAGGACTAGAAACTGCATGGGATTCAACTCCATTTGGACTGGGAAACAAACGCTACTATGCCTTACAAGAAACACACTCTGCTTTTGAGAAAAGAGCACTCTTCTACTCTGCTGTGTTTCCTATAGTGCCAGTACAGTGAGCTTGCTCAGAACAAAAGAACTGTGCTTCCTTCACAAACGGGCCATATCTAGTTCAATGCTGCTTAGGAAACTGACAAGAACAGTAGCTCCTCTTCAGTCCAATACACTGTACTTGCTGGGAACAGACGCGAGTGATATTTGCACTGTGTATGGCAATGGGAGCGCAATAGTGACTTTCCTTACCAGAAAACAACTCTTGCTCGCAGGACCAACAACTGCATGTGATTCAACTCCATTTAGGACTGGAAAACAAACGCTAGCTCGCCTTACAAGAAACACACTCTGCTTTTCAGAAAAGAGCACTCTTCTTCTCTACTGTGTTTCCTATGGGGTCCAAACAGTGAGCTTGCTCAGAACAAAAGAACTGTGCTTCCTACACACACGGGCCATATATCGTTCTACTCTGCTTAGGAAACTGTCAAGAACAGTAGTTCCTATGCAGTACAATACACGTACTTGCTGGGAACAGACGCGAGTGCTATTTGCACTGCGTATGACAATTGGAGCGTAATAGTGACTCTTCTTACCACAAAACAACTCTTGCTCGTAGGACCAAAAAGTGCATGTGATTCAACTCCATTTGGGACTGGGAAACAAACGCGAGCTCGCCTTACAAGAAACACACTCTGCTTTAGAGAAAAGAGCACTCTTCTACTCTATGTGTTTCCTATAGGGCCAGAACAGTGAGCTTGCTCAGAACATAAGAATTGTGCTTCCTAGACACACGGGCCATATCTCGTTCAACTCTGCTTAGGAAACTGACAAGAACAATAGCTCCTCCTCTGTCCGATACACTGTGCTTGCTGGGAACAGACGCGAGTGCTATTTGCACTGTGTATGGCAATGGGAACGCAATAGTGACTTTCCTTACCAGAAAACAACTCTTGCTCGTAGGACCAGAAACTGCATGGGATTCAACTCCATTTAGGACTGGGAAACAAACACTAGCTCGCCTTACAAGAAACGCACTCTGCTTTTGAGAAAATAGCACTCTTCTACTCTACTGTATTTCATATAGGGCCAAAACAGTGATCTTGCTCAGAACAAAAGAACTGTGCTTCCTACACACACGGGCCATATCTAGTTCAACTCTGCTTAGGAAACTGACAAGAACAGTAGCTCCTCTTCAGTCCAAAACACTATACTTGCTGGGAACAGACGGGAGTGCTATTTGCACTGTGTATGGCAATGGGAGCGCAATAGTGACTTTCCTTACCAGAAAACAACTCTTGCTCGTAGGATCAGAAACTGCTTGTGATTCAACTCCATTTAGGACTGGGAAACAAATGCTAGTTCGCATTACTAGAAACACACTCTGCTTTAGAGAAAAGAGCAATCTTCTACTCTACTGTGTTTCCTATGGGGTCCGAAGAGTGAGCTTGCTCAGAACAAAAAAACTGTGCTTCCTACACACACGGCCATATCTAGTTCAAATCTGCTTATAAACCTGACAAGAACAGTAGGTCCTCTTCAGTCCAATACACTGTACTTGCTAGGAACAGACGCCAGTGCTATTTGTCCTGTGTATGGCAATGGCAGCACAATAGTGACTCTTTTTACCAGAAAACAACTCTTGCTCGTAGGACCAGAAACTGCATGTGATTCAACTCCATTTAGGACTGGGAAACAAACGATAGCTCGCCTTACAAGAAACACACTCTGCTTTTGAGAAAAAAGCACTCTTCTACTCTACTGTGTTTCCTATGGGGTCCAAACAGTGAGCATGCTCAGAACAAAAAACTGTGCTTCCTACACACACGGACCCTATCTAGTTCAACTCTACTTAGGAAACTGACAACAACAGTAGCTCCTATTCGGTCCAATACACTGTACTTGCTGGGAACAGACGCGAGTGCTATTAGTAATGTGTATGGCAATGGGAGTGCAATAGTGACTTTCCTTATCAGAAAACAACTCTTGCTTGTATGACCAAAAACTGCGTGTGATACAACTCCATTTAGGACTGGGAAACAAACGCTAGATCACCTTACAAGAAACACACTCTGCTTTTGAGAAAAGAGCACTCTTCTACTCTACTGTGTTTCCTATATGGCCAGAACAGTGAGCTTGCTCAGAACAAAAGAGGTGTGCTTCCTACACACACGGCCATATCTAGTTCAATTCTGCTTAGGAAACTGACAAGAACAGTAGCTCCTATTCAGTCCAATACACTGTACTTGCTGGGAACAGACGTGTGTGCTATTTGCACTGTGTATGGCCATGGGAGCGCAATAGTGACTCTTTTTACCAGAAAATAACTTTTGCTCGTAGGACCAGAAACTGCATGGGATTCAACTCCATTTCTAACTGGGAAACAAACGCAAGCTCGCCTTACAAGAAACAGACTCTGATTTTGAGAAAACGGCACTCTTCTACTCTACTGTGTTTCCTTTGGGGTCCGAAAAATGAGCTTGCTCAGAACAAAAGAACTTTGCTTCCTACACACACGGGCCATATCTAGTTCAACTCTTTTTAGGAAACTTAGAAGAACAGTTGCTCCTCTTCAGTCCAATACACTGTAATTGCTGGGAACAGACGCCAGTGCTATTTGCACTGTGTATGGCAATTGGAGCACAATAGTGACTTTCCTTACCAGAAAACAACTCTTGGTGCTAGGACCAAAAACTGCATGTGATTCAACTCCATTTAGGACTGGGAAACAAACGCTAGCTTGCCTTACAAGAAACACACTCTGCTTTTGAGAAAAGAGCACTCTTCTACTCTACTGTGTTTCCTATGTGGCCAGAACAGTGAGCTTGCTCAGAACAAAAGAACTGTGCTTCCTACACACATGAACATATCTAGATCAATTCTGCTTAAGAAACTGACAAGAACAGTAGATACTCTTCAGTCCAATACACTGTACATGCTGGGAACCGACACCAGTGCTATTTGCCCTGTGTATGACAATGGGAGTGCAATAGTGACAATTCTTACCATAAAACAACTCTTGCTCGTAGGACCAAAAACTGCAAGTGACTCAAGTTTATTTTGGACTGGGAAACAAACGTTAGCTTGCCTTACAAGAAACACACTCTGCTTTTGAGAAAAGGGCACTCTTCTACTCTATGTGTTTCTTAAGTGTTCCGACCAGTGAGCTTGCTCAGAACAAAAGAACTGTGCTTCCTACACACACGGGCCATATCTAGTTCAACTCTGCTTAGGAAACTGACAAGAAAAGTAGCTCCTCTTCAGTACAATACAGTGTACATGCTGGGAACAGACGCCAGTGCTATTTGCCCTGTGTATGACAATGGGAGCACAATAGTTTCTCTTCTTACCAGAAAACAACTCTTGCTCGTAGGACCAGAAACTGCATGGGATTCAACTCCATTTAGGTCAGGGAAGAAAACGCTAGCTCGCCTTACAAGAAACACGCTCTGCTTTTGAGAAAAGGGCACACTTCTACTCTACTGTGTTTCCTATAGTGCCAGTACAGTGAGCTTGCTCAGAACAAAAGAACTGTGCTTCCTTCACAAACGGGCCATATCTAGTTCAATGCTGCTTAGGAAACTGACAAGAACAGTAGCTCCTCTTCAGTCCAATACACTGTACTTGCTGGGAACAGACGCGAGTGATATTTGCACTGTGTATGGCAATGGGAGCGCAATAGTGACTTTCCTTACCAGAAAACAACTCTTGCTCGCAGGACCAAAAACTGCATGTGATTCAACTCCATTTAGGACTGGAAAACAAACGCTAGCTCGCCTTACAAGAAACACACTCTGCTTTTGAGAAAAGAGCACTCTTCTACTCTACTGAGTTTCCTATATGGCCAGTACAACGAGCTTGCTCAGAACAAAAGAACTGTGCTTCCTACACGCATGGCCGTATCCAGTTCAATTCTGCTTAGGAAACTGACAAGAACAGTAGCTCCTATTCAGTCCAATATACTCTACATGCTGGGAAAAGACGCCAGTGCTTTTTGCCCTGTGTATGACAGTGGGAGCACAATAGTGTCTCTTCTTACCAGAAAAAAACTCTTGCTCGTAGGACCAGAAACTGCATGGGATTCAACTCCATTTAGGACTGGGAAACAAACGCTACCTCGCCTTACAAGAAACACACTCTGCTTTTGAGAAAAGAGCACTCTTCTACTCTACTGTGTTTCCCATAGGGCCAGAAGAGTGAGCTTGCTCAGAACAAAAGAACTGTGCTTCCTACACACACGGGCCATATCTAGTTCAATTCTGCTTAGGAAACTGACAAGAAAAGTAGATCCTGTTCAGTCCAATACACTGTACTTGCTGCGAACAGACGCCAGTGCTGTTTGTACTGTGTATGACAATGGGAGAGTAATAGTGACTCTTCTTACCAGAAAACAACTCTTGGTCTTAGGACCAGAAACTGCTTGTGAATCAAGTCCATTTAGGACTGGGAAACAAACGCTAGCTCGCCTTACAAGAAACACACTCTGCTTTTGAGAAAATAGCACTCTTCTACTCTAGTGTGTTTTCTATAGGGCCAAAAGAGTGAGCTTGCTCAGAACAAAAGAACTGTGCTTCCTACACACACGGGCCATATCTAGTTCAACTCTGCTTAGGAAACTGACAAGAACAGTAGCTCCTCTTCAGTCCAATACACTGTACTTGCTGGGAACAGACATGAGTGATATTTGCACTGTGTATGGCAAAAGGCGCGCAATAGTGACTTTCCTTACCAGAAAACAACTCTTGCTTGTATGACCAAAAACTGCATGTGATTCAACTCCATTTAGGACTGGGAAACAAACGCTAGGTCACCTTACAAGAAACACACTCTGCTTTTGAGAAAAGAGCTCTCTTCTACTCTACTGTGTTTCCTATATGGCCAGAACAGTGAGCTTGCTCAGAACAAAAGAAGTGTGTTTCCTACACACACGGCCATATCTAGTTCAATTTTGCTTAGGAAACTGACAAGAACAGTAGCTCCTATTCAGTCCAATACACTGTACTTGCTGGGAACAGACGCGAGTGCTACTTGCTCTGTGTATGACAATGGGAGGGCAATAGTGACTCTTTTTACCAGAAAACAACTTTTGCTCGTAGGACCAGAAACTGCATGGGATTCAACTCCATTTCTAACTGGGAAACAAACACTAGCTCGCCTTACAAGAAACACACTCTGCTTTTGAGAAAAGAGCACTCTTCTACTCTACTGTGTTTCCTATGGCCTCTGAACAGTGAGCTTGCTCAGAAAAAAAGAACTTTGCTTCCTACACACACGGGCCATATCTAGTTCAACTCTGCTTAGGAAACTGTCAAGAACAGTAGCTCCTTTTCAGTCCAATACACTGTACTTGCTGGGAACAGACGCGAGTGCTATTTGCACTGTGTATTGCAATTGGAGCACAATAGTGACTCGTCTTACCAGAAAACAAATCTTGCTCCTAAGACAAAAAACTGCATGTGATTCAACTCCATTTAGAACTGGGAAATAAACGCTAGCTCACCTTACAAAAAACAGACTCTGATTTTGAGAAAAAGGCACTCTTCTACTCTACCGTGTTTTCTTTGGGGTCCAAAAAATGAGCTTGCTCAGAACAAAAGAACTCTGCTTCCTACACACGGGCCATATCTAGTTCAACTCTTTTTAGGAAACTTAGAAGAACAGTAGCTGCTCTTCAGTCCAATACACTGTACTTGGTGGGAAGAGACGCGAGTGCTATTTGCACTGTGTATGTCAATGGGAGCTCTATAGTGACTTTCCTTACCAGAAAACAACTCTTGCTCGTAGGATCAAAAACTGCATGTGATTCAACTCCATTTAGGACTGGGAAACAAACGCTAGCTTGCCTTACAAGAAACACACTCTGCTTTTGAGAAAAGAGCACTCTTCTACTCTACTGTGTTTCCTATGTGGCCAGAACAGTGAGCTTGCTCAGAACAAAAGAACTGTGCTTCCTACACACACGGCCATATCTAGATCAATTCTGCTTAAGAAACTGACAAGAACAGTAGATACTCTTCAGTCCAATACACTGTACATGCTGGGAACCGACACCAGTGCTATTTGCCCTGTGTATGACAATGGGAGTGCAATAGCGACAATTCTTACCATAAAACAAATCTTGCTCATAGGACCAAAAACTGCAAGTGACTCAACTTTATTTAGGACTGGGAAACAAACGTTAGCTTGCCTTACAAGAAACACATTCTGCTTTTGAGAAAAGAGCACTCCTCTACTCTACTGTGTTTCCCATGGGTTCCGAACAGTGAGCTTGCTCAGAACAAAAGAACTGTGCTTCCTACACACACGGGCCATATCTAGTTCAACTCTGCTTAGGAAACAGACAAGAACAGTAGCTCCTCTTCAGTCCAATACACTGTACTTGCTGGAAACAGAAGCTAGTGCTACTTGCACTGTGTATGGCAATGGGAGCTCAATAGTGACTTTCCTTACCAGAAAAAACTCTTGCTCATAAGACCAGAAACTGCATGTGATTCAACTCCATTTAGAACTGGGAAATAAACGCTAGCTCACCTTACAAAAACACACTCTGCTTTTGAGAAAAGAGCACTCTTCTACTCTACTGTGTTTCCTATAGGGCCAGAACAGAGAGCTTGCTCAGAACAAAAGAACTGTGCCTCCTTCACACACGGGCCATATCTAGTTCAATTCTGCTTAGGAAACTGACAAGAACAGTAGATCATCTTCAATCCAATACACTGTACTTGCTGGGAACAGACGCCAGTGCTATTTGCACTGTGTACAGCAATGGGAGCACAATAGTGTCTCTCCTTACCAGAAAACAACTCTTGCTCGTAGGACCAGAAACTGCATGTGATTCAACTCCACTTAGGACTGGGAAACAAACGCTAGCTCGCCTTACAAGAAACACGCTCTGCTTTTGAGAAAAGGGCACACTTCTACTCTACTGTGTTTCCTATGGTGTCCGAACAGTGAGCTTGCTCAGTACAAAAGAACTGTGTTTCCTACACACACGGGCCATATATAGTTCAACTCTGCTTAGGAAACTGACAAGAACAGTAGCTCCTCTTCAGTCCAATACACTGTACTTGCTGGGAACAGACGCGAGTGCTATTTGTACTGTGTATGGCAATGGGAGCGCAATAGTGACTTTCCTCACCAGAAAACAACTCTTGCTCGTAGGACCAAAAACTGCATGTGATTCAACTCCATTTAGGACTGGGAAACAAACGCTAGCACGCCTTACAAGAAACACACTCTCCTTTTGAGAAAAGAGCACTCTTCTACTCTACTGTGTTTCCTATAGGGCCAGTACAGCGAGCTTGCTCAGAACAAAAGAAGAGTGCTTCCTACACACATGGCCATATCCAGTTCAATTCTGCTTAGGAAACTGAAAAGAACAGTAGCTCCTCTTCAGTCCAATAAACTCTACATGCTGGGAACAGACGCCAGTGCTATTTGCCCTGTGTATGACAATGGGAGCACAATAGTGTCTCTTCTTACCAGAAAACAACTCTTGCTCGTAGGACCAGAAACTGCATGGGATTCAACTATATTTAGGACTGGGAAACAAACGCTACCTCGCCTTACAAGAAACACACTCTGCTTTTGAGAAAAGAGCACTCTTCTACTCTACTGTGTTTCCCATAGGGCCAGAACAGTGAGCTTGCTCAGAACAAAAGAACTGTGCTTCCTACACACACGGGCCATATCTAGTTCAACTCTGCTTAGGAACTGACGAGAACAGTAGCTCCTCTTCAGTCCGATACACTGTACTTGCTGGGAACAGACGTGAGTGCTATTTGCACTTTGTATGGAAATGGGAGCGCAATAGTGACTTTCCTTACCAGAAAACAACTCTTGCTCATTGGACCAAAAACTGCATAGGATTCAACTCCATTTAGGACTGGGAAACAAACGCTAGCTCGCCTTACAAGAAACACACTCTGCTTTTGCGAAAAGAGCACTCTTCTACTCTGCTCTGTTTCCTATAGTGCCAGTACAGTGAGCTTTCTCAGAACAAAAGAACTGTGCTTCTTCACACACGGGCCATATCTAGTTCAATTCTGCTCTGGAAACTGACAAGAACAGTAGATCCTCTTCAGTCCAATACACTGTACTTGCTGGGAACAGACGCCAGTGCTCTTTGCACTGTGTATGACAATGGGAGAGTAATAGTGACTCTTTTACCAGAAAACAACTCTTGCTTGTAGGACCAGAAACTGCATGTGATTCAACTCCATTTAAGACTGGGAAACAAACGCTAGCTTGCCTTACAAGAAACACACTCGGCTTTTGAGAAATGAGCACTCTTCTACTCTACTGTGTTTCCTATGGGGTCCGAACAGTGAGGTTGCTCAGAACAAACGAACTGTACTTCCTACACACATGGGCCATATCTAGTTCAACTCTGCTTAGGAAACTGACAAGAACAGTATCTCCTCTTCAGTCCAATACACTGAACTTGCTGGGAACAGACGCCAGTGCTATTTGCACTGTGTATGGCAATGGGAGCGCAATAGTGACTCTTCTTACCAGAAAACAACTCTTGCTCGTAGAACCAGAAACTGCATGTGATTCAACTCCATTTAGGACTGGGAAACAAACGCTAGCTCACATTACAAGAAACACACTCTGCTTTTGAGAAAAGACCACTCTTCTACTCTACGGTGTTTCCTATAATGCCAGAACAGTGAGCTTCCTCAGAACAAAAGAACTGTGCTTCCTACACACACGGGCCATATCTAGTTCAACTCTGCTTAGGAAACTGACAAGAACAGTATCTCCTATTCTGTCCAATACACTGTACTTGTTGGGAAGAGAAGCGAGTGCTATTTGTACTGTGTATGGCAATGGAAGCGCAATAGTGACTCTTCTTACCAGAAAAAAACTCTTGCTCATACGACCAGAAACTGCATGTGATTCAACTCCATTTAGGACTGGGAAAAAAAAGCTAGCTCGCCTTACAAGAAACACACTCTGCTTTTGAGAAAAGAGCACTCTTCTACTCTACTGTGTTTCCTTTATGGCCAGAACAGTGAGCTTGCTCAGAACAAAAGAATTGTGCTTCCTACACACACGGGCCATATCTAGTTCAACTCTGATTAGGAAACTGAGGAGAACAGTAGCTCCTCTTCAGTCCAATACACTGTACTTGCTGGGAACAGACGCGAGTGCTATTTGCACTTTGTATGGAAATGGGAGCGCAATAGTGACTTTCCTTACCAGAAAAAACTCTTGCTCGTAGGACCAAATACTGCATGTAATTCAACTCCATTTAGGACTGGGAAACAAACGTTAGCTCGCCTTACAAGAAACACACTCTGCTTTTGAGAAAAGAGCACTCTTCTATTCTCCTATGTTTCCTATATGGCCAGTACAGCAAGCTTGCTCAGAACAAAAGAACTGTGCTTCCTACACACATGGACATATCCAGTTTAATTCTGCTTAGGAAACTGACAAGAACAGTAGCTCCTCTTCAGTCCAATACACTCTACATGCTGGGAACAGACGCCAGTGCTATTTGTCCTGTGTATGACAATGGCAGCACAATAGTGTCTCTTCTTACCAGAAAAAAACTCTTGCTCGTAGGACCAGAAACTGCATGGGATTCAACTCCATTTAGGACTGGGAAACAAACGCTACTTCGCCTTACAAGAAACACACTCTGCTTTTGAGAAAAGAGCACTCTTCTACTCTTCTGTGTTTCCTATGTGGCCAGAACAGTGAGCTTGCTCAGAACAAAAGAACTGTGCTTCCTACACACACGGCCATATCTAGATCAATTCTACTTAAGAAACTGAAAAGAACAGTAGATACTCTTCAGTCCAATACACCCAATACACTGTACATGCTGGGAACCGACACCAGTGCTATTTGCCCTGTGTATGACAAAGGCAGTGCAATAGTGACAATTCTTACAATAAAACAATTCTTGCTCGTAGGACCAAAAACTGCAAGTGACTCAACTTTATTTAGGGCTGGGAAACTAACGTTAGCTTGCCTTACAAGAAACACACTCTGCTTTTGAGAAAAGAGCACTCTTCTACTCTACTGTGTTTCCCATGGGTTCCGAACAGTGAGCTTGCTCAGGACAAAAGAACTGTGCTTCCTACACACAGGGGCCATATCTAGTTCAACTATGCTTAGGAAACTGACAAGAACAGTAGCTCCTCTTCAGTCCAATACACTGTACTCGCTGGGAAGAGACGCGAGGGCTATTTGCACTGTGTATGGCAATGGGAGCGCTATAGTGACTTTCCTTACCAGAAAACAACTCTTGCTCGTAAGACCAAAAACTGCATGTGATTCAACTCCATTTAGGACTGGGAAACAAATGCTTGCTCGCCTTTCAATAACACACTCTGCTTTTGAGAAAAGGGCACTCTTCTACTCTACTGTGTTTCCTATGTGGTCCGAACAGTGAGCTTGCTCAGAACAAAAGAACTGTGCTTCCTACACACCGGGGACATATCTAGTTCAACTGTGCTTAGGAAACTGACAAGAATAATAGCTCCTCTTCAGTCCAATACACTCTACATGCTGGGAACAGACGCCAGTGCTATTTGCCCTGTGTATGAGAATCGATGCACAATAGTTTCTCTTCTTACCAGAAAACAACTCTTGCTCGTAGGACCAGAAACTGCATGGGATTCAACTCCATTTAGGACTGGGAAACAAACGCTACCTCGCCTTACAAGAAACTCACTCTGCTTTTGAGAAAAGAGCACTCTTCTACTCTACTGTGTTTCCCAAGTGCCAGAACAGTGAGCTTGCTCAGAACAAAAGAACTGTGCTTCCTACACACACGGGCCATATCTAGTTCAACTCTGCTTAGGAACTGACGAGAACAGTAGCTCCTCTTCAGTCCAATACACTGTAATTGCTGGGAACAGACACGAGTGCTATTTGCACTTTGTATGGAAATGGGAGCGCAATAGTGACTTTCCTTACCAGAAAACAACTCTTTCTCTTTGGAACAAAAACTGCATGTGATTCAACTCCATTTAGGACTGGGAAACAAATGCTAGCTCGCCTTACAAGAAGCACACTCTGCTTTTGAGAAAAGAGCACTCTTCTACTCTGCTGTGTTTCCTATAGTGCCAGTACAGTGAGCTTGCTCAGAACAAAAGAACTGTTCTTCCTTCACACATGGGCCATATCTAGTTCAATTCCGCTTAGGAAACTGACAAGAACAGTAGATCCTCTTCAGTCCAATACACTGTATATGCTGGGAACAGACGCCAGTGCTGTTTGCACTGTGTATGACAAAAGGAGTGCAATAGTGAGTCTTCTTACTAGAAAACAACTCTTGCTCGTAGGACCAGAAACTGCATGTGATTCAACTCCATTTAGGGCTGGGACACAAATGCTAGCTCGCCTTACAAGAAACACACTCTGATTTTGAGAAAAGAGCACTCTTCTACTCTACTGTGTTTCCTATGTTGTCCGAACAGTGAGCTTGCTCAGAACAAAAGAACTGTGCTTCCTACACACACGGGCCATATCTAGTTCAACTCCGCTTAGGAAACTGACAAGAGCAGTACCTCCTCTTCTGTCCAATACACTGTACTTGCTGGGAACAGGCGCCAGTGCTATTTGCAATGTGTATGCCAATGGAAGCGCAATAGTGACTCTTCTTACAGGAAACAACTCTTGCTCGTAGGACCAGAAACTGCTTGTGATTCAACTCCATTTAGGACTGGGAAACAAACGCTAGCTCGTCTTACAAGAAACACACTCTGCTTTTGAGAAAAGAGCACTCTTCTACTCTACTGTTTTTCCTGTGTTGTCCGAAGAGTGAGCTTGCTCAGAACAAAAGAACTATGCTTCCTACACACACAGGCCATATCTAGTTCAACTCTGCTTAGGAAACTGACAAGAACAGTAGATCCTCTTCAGTCCAATACAATGCATATGGTGGGAGCAGACGCGAGTGCTATTTGCACTGTGTATGGCAATGGGAGCGCAATAGTGACTCTTCTTACCAGAAAAAACTCTTGGTTGTAGGACCAGAAACTGCATGGGATTCAACTCCGTTTCTGACTGGGAAACAAACACTAGCTAGCCTTACAAGAAACACACTCTGCTTTTGAGAAAAGTGCACTCTTCTACTCTACTGTGTTTCCCATAGGGTCCGAACAGTGAGCTTGCTCAGAACAAAAGAACTGTGCTTCCGAATTACGGGCCATACCTAGTTCAACTCTGCTTAGGAAACTGACAAGAACAGTAGATTTTCTTCTGTCCAATACACTGTACTTGCTGGGAACAGCCGCGAGTGCTATTTGCACTGTGTATGGCAATGATAGCACAAAAGTGACTCTTCTTACCAGAAAACAACTCTTGCACCTAGGACCAAAAACTGCATGTGATTCAACTCCATTTAGGACTGGGAAACAAACACTAGCTCGCATTACAAGAAACACACTCTGCTTTTGAGAAAAGAGCACTCTTCTACTCTACTGTGTTTCCTATGGAGTCCGAACAGTGAGCTTTTCAGAACAAAAGAACTGTGCTTCCTACACACACGGCCATATCTAGTTCAACTCTGCTTAGGAAACAGACAAGAACAGTAGCTCCTCTTCAGTCCAATACACTGTACTTGCTGGAAACAGAATTGTTTGCTATTTGCTCTGTGTATGGCAATGGGAGCGCAATAATGACTCTCCTTACCAGAAAACAACTCTTGCTAGTAGGAACAGAAACTGCATGTGATTCAACTCCATTTAGGACTGGGAAACATGCTAGCTCGCCTTATAGGAAACACACTCTGCTTTTGAGAAAAGAGCACTCTTTTACTCTACTGTGTTTCCTATAGAGCCAAAACAGAAAGCTTGCTCAGAACAAAAGAACTGTGCTTCCTACACACACGGGCCATATCTAGTTCAATTCTGCTTAGGAAACTGACAAGAACAGTAGATCCTCTTCAGTCCAATACAATGTTCATGCTGGGAACAGACGCCAGTGCTATTTGCCCTGTGTATGACAATGGGAGAATAATGGTGACTCTTCTTACCAGAAAACAACTCTTGCTCCTAGGACCAGAAACTGCATGGAATTCAACTCCATTTAGGTCTGGGAAGCAAACGCTAGGTCGCCTTACAAGAAACACACTCGGCTTTTGAGAAAAGAGCACTCTTCTACTCTACTGTGTTTCCTATGGGGTCCAAACATGAGCTTGCTCAGAACAAAAGAACTGTGCTTCGTACACACAGGGGCCATATCTAGTTCAACTCTGCTTAGAAAACTGACAAGAACAGTATCTCCTCTTCAGTACAATACTCTGTACTTGCTGGGAACAGACGCCAGTGATATTTACACTGTGTATGACAATGGGAGCGCAATAGTGACTCTTCTTACCAGAAAACAACTCTTGCTCGTAGGACCAGAAACTGCATGTGATTCAACTCCATTTAGGACTGGGAAACAAACGCTAGCTCGCCTTACAAGAAACACACTCTGCTTTTGAGAAAAGAGCACTCTTCTGCTCTACTGTGTTTCCTATAAGGCCAGAACAGTGAGCTTCCTCAGAACAAAAGAACTGTGCTTCCTACATTCACGGGCCATATCTAGTTCAACTCTGCTTATGAAACTGACAAGAACAGTATCTCCTATTCTGTCCAATACACTGTACTTGCTGGGAAAAAAAGCGAGTGCTATTTGAAATGTGTATGGCAATGGAAGCGCAATAGTGACTCTTCTTACTAGAAAACAACTCTTGCTCGTAGGATCAGAAACTGCATGTGATTCAACTGCATTTAGGACTGGGAAACAAACGCTAGCTCTCCTTACAAGAAAAACACTCTACTTTTGAGAAAAGAGCACTCCTCTACTCTACTGTGTTTCCTATAGGGCCAGAACAGTGAGCTTGCACAGAACCAAAGAACTGTGCTTCCTACACACACGGGCTATATCTAGTTCAACTCTGCTTAGGAAACTGACAGAAAAGCAGCTCTGATTCTTTCCAATACACTGTACTTGCAGGGAGCAGACGCGAGTGCTATTTGCACTGTGTATGGCAATGGGAGCACAATAGTGACTCTTCTTACCAGAAAACAACTCTTGGTTGTAGGACCAGAAACTGCATGGGATTCAACTCCGTTTCTGACTGGGAAACAAACACTAGCTAGCCTTACAAGAAACACACTCTGCTTTTGAAAAAAGAGCACACTTCTACTCTACTGTGTTTCCCATGGGGTCCGAAAAGTGAGCTTGCTCAGAACAAAAGAACTGTGCTTCCTCCATACACGGGCCATATCTAGTTCAACTCTGCTTAGGAAACTGACAAGAACAGAAGAGTTTCTTCTGTCCAATACACTACTTGCTGGGAACAGACGCGAGTGCTATTTGCACTGTGTATGGCAATGATAGCACAATAGTGACACTTCTTACCAGAAAACAACTCTTGCTCATAGGACCAGAAACTGCATGTGATTCAACTCCATTTAGGACTGGGAAACAAACGCTAGGTTGCCTTACAAGAAAAACATTCTGCTTTTGAGAAAAGAGCACTCTTCTACTCTACATGTTTCCTGTATCGCCAGAATAGTGTACTTGATCAGAACAAAAGAACTGGGCTTCGTACACACACGGCCATAACTAGTTCAATTCTGCTTAGGAAACTGACAAGAAGAGTAGATCCTCTTCAGTCCAATACACTGTACTTGCTGGGAACAGAATCGTGTGCTATTTGCTCTGTGTATGGCAATGGGAGCGCAATAGTGACTCTTCTTACCAGAAAACAACTCTTGCTCGTAGGAACAGAAACTGCATGTGATTCAACTCCATTTAGGACTGGGAAACATGCTAGCTCGCCTTACAAGAAACACACTCTGCTTTTGAGAAAGGAGCACTCTTCTACTTTCCTGTGTTTTCTATAGGGCCAGAACAGTGAGTTTGCTCAGAACAAAAGAACTGTGCTGACTACACACACGGGCCATATCTATTTCAATTCTGCTTAGGTAACTGACAAGAACAGTAGATCCTCTTCAGTCCAATACACTGTAATTGCTGGGAACAGACGCGAGTGCTATTTGCACTGTGTATGGCAATGATAGCACAATAGTGACTCTTCTTACCAGAAAACAACTCTTGCTCGTAGGACCAGAAACTGCATGTGATTCAACTCCATTTAGGACTGGGAAACAAACGCTAGGTCGCCTTACAAGAAACACATTCTGCTTTTGAGAAAAGAGCACTCTTCTACTCTACTGTGTTTCCTAATTGTTCCGAACAGTGAGCTTGCTCAGAACAAAAGAACTGTGCTTTGTACACACACGGTTCATATTTGGTTCAAGTCTGCTTAGGAAACTGACAAGAACAGTAGATCCTCTTCAGTCCAATACACGTTACTTGCTGGAAGGAGACGAGTGTGGTATTTGCACAGTGTATGGCAATGGAAGCGCAATAGTGACTTTCATTACCAGAAAAAATCTCTTGCTCATAGGACCAGAAACTGCATGGGATTAAACTCCATTTCTGACTGGGAAACAAACACTAGCTCGCCTTTCAAGAAACACACTCTGCTTTTGAGAAAAGAGCACTCTTCTACTCTACTGTGCTTTTTATAGGGCCAGTACAGTGAGCTTGCTCAGAACAATGAACTGTGCTGACTACACACACAGGCCATATCTATTTCAATTCTGCTTAGGAAACTGACAAGAACAGTAGATCCTCTTCAGTCCAATACAGTGTACTTGCTGGGAACAGACGCCAGTGTTATTTGCCCTGTGTATGACAATGGGAGCACAATAGTGACTCTTCTTACAAGAAAACAACTCTTGCTCATAGGACCGAAAACTGCATGTGATTCAACTCCATTTCTGACTGGGAAACAAATGCTAGCTCGCCTTACAAGAAACACACTCGGCTTTTGAGAAAAGAGCACTCTTCTACTCTACTGTGTTTCCTATGGGGTCCAAACAGTGAGATTGCTCAGAACAAAAGAACTGTGCTTCCTACACACACGGCCATATCTAGTTCAACTCTGCTTAGAAACCTGACAAGAACTGTAGATCCTCCTCAGTCAAATACACTGTACATGCTGGGAACAGACACCATTGCTATTTGCCCTGTGCATGACAATGGAAGCACAATAGTGACTCTTCTTACCATAAAACAACTCTTGCTCGTAGGACCAGAAACTGCATGGCAGTCAACTCCATTTCTGACTGGGAAACAAACACTAGCTCGCCTTACAAGAAACACACTCTGCTTTTGAGAAAAGAGCACTCTTCTACTCTACTGTGTTTCCTAATTGTTCCGAACAGTGAGCTTGCTCAGAACAAAAGAACTGTGCTTTGTACACACACGGTTCATATTTGGTTCAACTCTGCTTAGGAAACTGACAAGAACAGTAGATCCTCTTCAGTCCAATACACGTTACTTGCTGGAAGGAGACGAGTGTGGTATTTGCACAGTGTATGGCAATGGAAGCGCAATAGTGACTTTCATTACCAGAAAAAATCTCTTGCTCATAGGACCAGAAATTGCATGGGATTAAACTCCATTTCTGACTGGGAAACAAACACTAGCTCGCCTAACAAGAAACACACTCTGCTTTTGAGAAAAGAGCACTCTTCTACTCTACAGTGTTTCCTATGGGGTCCGAACACTGAGCTTGCTCAGAACAAAAGAACTGTGCTTCCTACACACACGGGCAATATCTAGTACAACTCTGCTTAGGAAACTGACAAGAAAAGTGCTCCTTTTCAGTCGAATACACTGTACTCGCTGTGAACAGACGCGAGTGCTATTTGCACTGTGTATGGCAATGGGAGCACAATAGTTACTTTCCTTACCAGAAAACAACTCTTGCTCGTAGGACCAAAAACTGCAAGTGATTCAACTCCATTTAGGACTGGGAAACAAATGCTAGCTCGCCTTACAAGAAACACACTCTGCTTTTGAGAAAAGAGCACTCTTCTACTCTACTGTGCTTTTTATAGGGCCAGTACAGTGAGCTTGCTCAAAACAAAAGAACTTTGCTGACTACACACACAGGCCATATCTATTTCAATTCTGCTTAGGAAACTGACAAGAACAGTAGATCCTCTTCAGTCCAATTCACTGTACTTGCTGGGAACAGACGCCAGTGTTATTTGCCCTGTGTATGACAATGGGAGCACAATAGTGACTCTTCTTACCAGAAAACAACTCTTGCTCTTAGGACCCGAAACTTCATGTGATTCAACTCCATTTAGGACTGTGAAACAAACGCTAGCTCGCCTTACAAGAAACACAATCTGCTTTTGAGAAAAGAGCACTCTTCTACTCTATTGTGTTTTCTATGGGGTCCGAACAGTGAGCTTGCTCAGAACAAAAGAACTGTGGTTCCCACACACACGGGCCATATCTAGTTTAAATCTGCTTAGGAAACTGACAAGAACAGTCAAGAACAGTAGCTCCCTCTTCAGTCCAATACACTGTACTTGCTGGGAACAGACGCGAGTGCTATTTGCACTGTGTATGGCAATGGGAGCATCATAGTGACTTTCCTTACCAGAAAACAACTCTTGCTCTTAGGAGCAGAAACTGCATGTGATTCAACTCCATTTAGGACTGGGAAACAAGTGTTAGCTTTGCTTACAAGAAACATACTCTGCTTTTGAAATAAGAGCACTCTCCTACTCTACTGTATTTTTTATGGGGTCCGAATAGTGTGCTTGCTCAGAACAAAAGAACTGTGCTTCTTACACACATGGGCCATATCTAGTTCAACTCTGCTTAGGAAAATGACAAGAACATTAGCTCCTCTTCAGTCCAATACACTGTACTTGCTGGGAACAGACGCGAGTCCTATTTGCACTGTGTATGGCAACCGTGCTCAATAGTGAATCTTTTGCCAGAAAAAAACTCTTGGTCGTAGGACTAGAAACTGCATGGGGATTCAACTCCACTTAGGTCTGGGAAACAAACGCTAGCTCGACTTACAAGAAACACACTCTGCTTTTGAGAAAAGAGTACTCTTCTACTCTACAGTTTTCCTAAGGGATCTGAACAGTGAACTAGCTCAGAACAAAAGAACTGTGCTTCCTACACACACGGGCCATATCTAGTTCAATTCTGCTTAGGAAACTGACAAGAACAGTAGCTCCTATTCAGTACAATACACTGTACTTGCTGAAAACAGACGTGAGTGCTATTTGCACTGTGTATGGCAATGGGAGCTCAATAGTGACTCTTCTTAACAGAAACAAACTCTTGCTACTAGGACCAGAAACTGCATGGCATTCAACTCCATTTCTGACTGGGAAACAAACACTAGCTCGCCTTACAAGAAACACACTCTGCTTTTGAGAAAAGAGCACTCTTCTACTCTACTGTGTTTCCTAATTGTTCCGAACAGTGAGCTTGCTCAGAAAAAAAGAACTGTGCTTTGTACACACACGGTCCATATCTAGTTCAACTCTGCTTAGGAAACTGACAAGAACAGTAGATCCTCTTCAGTCCAATACACGGTACTTGCTGGGAAGCAGACGCGTGTGGTATTTGCACAGTGTATGGCAATGGAAGCGCAATAGTGACTTTCCTTACCAGAAAAAAAACTCTTCCTCGCAGGACCAGAACTGCATGGGATTCAACTCCATTTCTGACTGGGAAACAAACACTAGCTTGCCTTACAAGAAACACACTCTGCTTTTGAGAAAAGAGCGCTCTTCTACTCTACAGAGTTTCCTATAGGGCCAGAACAGTGAGCTTGCTCAGAACAAAAGAACTCTGCTTCCTACACACACGGGCAATATCTAGTTCAACTCTGCTTAGGAAACTGACAAGAACAGTAGATCCTCTTCAGTCCAATACACTGTACTTGCTGGGAACAGACGTCAGTGCTATTTGCCTGTGTATGACAATGGGAGCACAATAGTGACTCTTCTTACAAGAAAACAACTCTTGCTCATAGGACCACAACTGCATGTGATTCAACTCCATTTCTTACTGGGAAACAAACGCTAGCTCGCCTACAGGAAAAACACTCTGCTTTTGAGAAAAGAGCACTCTTCTACTCTACTGTGTTTCCTATAGGGCCAGAACAGAGAGCTTGCTCACAACAAAAAAACTGTGCTTCCTACACACACGGACGATATCTAGTTCAACTCTGCTTAGGAACCTGACAAGAACAGTAGATCCTCCTCAGTCCAATACACTGTACATGCTGGGAACAGACACCATTGCAATTTGCCCTGTGCATGACAATGGGAGCACAATAGTGACTCTTCTACCAGAAAACAACTCTTGCTCGTAGGACCAGAAACTCCATGGCATTCAACTCCATTTCTGACTGGGAAACAAACACTAGCTCGCCTTACAAGAAACACACTCTGCTTTTGAGAAAAAAGCACTCATCTACTCTACTGTGTTTCCTAATTGTTCCGAAAAGTGAGCTTGCTCAGAACAAAAGAACTGTGCTTCCTACACACACGGGCCATATCTAGGTCAACTCTGCTTAGGAAACTGACAAGAAAAGAGCTCCTCGTCAGTCCAATACACTGTACTCGCTGTGAACAGACGCGAGTGCTATTTGCACTGTGTATGGCAATGGAGCACAATAGTGACTTTCCTTACCAGAAAACAACTCTTGCTCGTAGGACCAAAAACTGCATGTGATTCAACTCCATTTAGGACTGGGAAACAAACGCTAGCTCACCTTACAAGAAACAAACTCTGCTTTTGAGGAAAAGAGCACTCTTCTACTCTACTGTGCTTTTTATAGGGCCAGTACAGTGAGCTTGCTCAGAACAATGAACTGTGCTGACTACACACACAGTCCACATCTATTTCAATTCTGCTTAGGAAACTGAAAAGAACAGTAGATCCTCTTCAGTCCAATACACTGTACTTGCTGGGAACAGACGTCAGTGCTATTTGCCCTGTGTATGACAATGGAGCACAATAGTGACTCTTCTTACAAGAAAACAACTCTTGCTCATAGGACCACAAACTGCATGTGATTCAACTCCATTTCTGACTGGGGAAACAAACGCTAGCTCGCCTTACAAGAAAAACACTCTGCTTTTGAGAAAAGAGCACTCTTCTACTCTACTGTGTTTCCTATAGGGCCAGAGACAGTGAGCTTGGCTCAGAACAAAAAACTGTGCTTCCTACACAAACGGACCATATCTAGTTCAACTCTGCTTAGGAACCTGACAAGAAACAGTAGATCCTCTTCAGTCCAATACACTGTACATGCTGGGAACAGACACCATTGCTATTTGCCCTGTGCATGACAATGGAAGCACAATAGTGACTCTTCTTACCAGAAAACAACTCTTGCTCGTAGGACCAGAAACTGCATGGCAGTCAACTCCATTTCTGACTGGGAAACAAACACTAGCTCGCCTTACAAGAAACACACTCTGCTTTTGAGAAAAGAGCACTCTTCTACTCTACTGTGTTTCCTAATTGTTCCGACAGTGAGCTTGCTCAGAACAAAAGAACTGTGCTTTGTACACACACGGTCCATATCTAGTTCAACTCTGCTTAGGAAAGTGACAAGAACAGTAGATCCTCTTCAGTCCAATACACGGTACTTGCTGGAAGCAGACGCGTGTGGGTATTTGCACAGTGTATCGCAATGGAAGTGCAAATGTGACTTTACTTACCAGAAAAAAACTCTTGCTTCGAGGACCAGAAACTGCATGGGATTCAACTCCATTTCTGTCTGTGAAACAAACACTAGCTCGCCTTACAAGAAACACACTCTGCTTTGAGAAAGAGCACTCTACTACTCTACAGTGTTTCCTATGGGGTCCGAACACTGAGCTTGCTCAGAACAAAAGAACTGTGCTTCCTACACACACGGGCAATATCTAGTACAACTCTGCTTAGGAAACTGACAAGAAAAGAGCTCCTCGTCAGTCCAATACACTGTACTCGCTGTGAACAGACGCGAGTGCTATTTGCACTGTGTATGGCAATGGGAGCACAATAGTGACTTTCCTTACCAGAAAACAACTCTTGCTCGTAGGACCAAAAACTGCATGTGATTCAACTCCATTTAGGACTGGGAAACAAACGCTAGCTCGCCTTACAAGAAACACACTCTGCTTTTGAGAAAAGAGCACTCTTCTACTCTACTGTGCTTTTTATAGGGCCAGTACAGTGAGCTTGCTCAGAACAATGAACTGTGCTGACTACACACACAGGCCATATCTATTTCAATTCTGCTTAGGAAACTGACAAGAACACTAGATCCTCTTCAGTCCAATACAGTGTACTTGCTGGAACAGACACCAGTGCTATTTGCCCCTGTGTATGACAATGGGAGCACAATAGTGACTCTTCTTACAAGAAAACAACTCTTGCTCATAGGACCGAAAACTGCATGTGATTCAACTCCATTTCTGACTGGGAAACAAATGCTAGCTCGCCTTACAAGAAACACACTCGGCTTTTGAGAAAAGAGCACTCTTCTACTCTACTGTGTTTCCTATGGGGGTCCAAACAGTTAGAGTGCTCAGAACAAAAGAACTGTGCTTCCTACACACACGGCCATATCTAGTTCAACTCTGCTTAGAAACCTGACAAGAACAGTAGATCCTCCTCAGTCAAATACACTGTACATGCTGGGGAACAGACACCATTGCAATTTGCCCTGTGCATGACAATGGAAGCACAATAGTGACTCTTCTTACCATAAAACAACTCTTGCTCGTAGGACCAGAAACTGCATGGCAGTCAACTCCATTTCTGACTGGGAAACAAACACTAGCTCGCCTTACAAGAAACACACTCTGCTTTTGAGAAAAGAGCACTCTTCTACTCTTACTGTGTTTCCTAATTGTTCTGAACAGTGAGCTTGCTCAGAACAAAAGAACTGTGCTTTGTACACACACGGTTCATATTTGTTCAACTCTGCTTAGGAAACTGACAAGAACAGTAGATCCTCTTCAGTCCAATACACGTTACTTGCTGGAAGCAGACGAGTGTGGTATTTGCACAGTATATGGCAATGGAAGCGCAATAGTGACTTTCATTACCAGAAAAATCTCTTGCTCATAGGACCAGAAATTGCATGGGATTAAACTCCATTTCTGACTGGGAAACAAACACTAGCTCGCCTAACAAGAAACACACTCTGCTTTTGAGAAAAGAGCACTCTTCTACTCTACAGTGATTCCTATGGGGTCCGAACACTGAGCTTGCTCAGAACAAAAGAACTGTGCTTCCTACACACACGGGCAATATCTAGTACAACTCTGCTTAGGAAACTGACAAGAAAAGAGCTCCTCTTCAGTCGAATACACTGTACTCGCTGTGAATAGACGCGAGTGCTATTTGCACTGTGTATGGCAATGGGAGCACAATAGTGACTTTCCTTACCAGAAAACAACTCTTGCTCGTAGGACCAAAAACTGCAAGTGATTCAACTCCATTTAGGACTGGGAAACAAATGCTAGCTCGCCTTACAAGAAACACACTCTGCTTTTGAGAAAAGAGCACTCTTCTACTCTACTGTGCTTTTTATAGGTCCAGTACAGTGAGCTTGCTCAAAACAAAAGAACTTTGCTGACTACACACACAGGCCATATCTATTTCAATTCTGCTTAGGAAACTGACAAGAACAGTAGATCCTCTTCAGTCCAATACAGTGTACTTGCTGGGAACAGACGCCAGTGCTATTTGCCCTGTGTATGACAATGGGAGCACAATAGTGACTCTTCTTACAAGAAAACAACTCTTGCTCATAGGACCGAAAACTGCATGTGATTAAACTCCATTTCTGACTGGGAAACAAATGCTAGCTCGCCTTACAAGAAACACACTCGGCTTTTGAGAAAAGAGCACTCTTCTACTCTACTGTGTTTCCTATGTGGTCCAAACAGTGAGATTGCTCAGAACAAAAGAACTGTGCTTCCTACACACACGGCCATATCTAGTTCAATTCTGCTTAGGAAACTGACAAGAACAGTAGCTCCTCTTCAGTCCAATACACTGTACTTGCTGGGAACAGACGCGTGTGCTATTTGCACTGTGTATGGCAATGGGAGCACAATAGTGACTCTTCTTACAAGAAAAAAACTCTTGCTCATAGGACCGAAAACTGCATGTGATTCAACTCCATTTCTGACTGGGAAACAATCGCTAGCTCGACTTACAAGAAACACACTCTGCTTTTGAGAAAAGAGCACTCTTCTACTCTACTGTGTTTCCTATGGGGTCCAAAGAGTGAGCTTGCTCAGAACAAAAGAACTGTGCTTCCTACACACATGGCCATATCTAGTTCAATTCTGCTTAGGAAACTGACAAGAACAGTAGCTTCTCTTCAGTCCAATACACTGTACTTGCTGGGAACAGACGCGTGTGCTATTTGCACTGCATATGGCAATGGGAGCACAATAGTGACTCTTCTTATCAGAAAACAGCTCTTGCTCGTAGGACCAGAAACTGCATGGGATTCAACTCCATTTCTGTCTGGGAAACAAACACTAGCTTTCCTTACAAGAAACACACTCTGCTTTTGAGAAAAGAGCACTCTTCTACTCTACTGTGTTTCCTATGGGGTCTGAACCGTGAGCTTGCTCAGAACAAAAGAACTGTGCTTCCTACACACACGGGCCATATCTAATTCAACTCTGCTTAGGAAACTGACAAGAACAGTAGATCCTCTTCAGTCCAATACACTGTACTTGCTGAGAACAGACGCGAGTGCTATTTGCTCTGTGTATGGCAATGGGAGCGCAATAGTGACTTTCCTTACCAGAAAGCAACTCTTGCTCGTAGGACCAAAAACTGCATGTGATTCAACTCCATTTAGGACTGAGAAACAAACGCTAGCTCGCCTTACAAGAAACACAATCTGCTTTTGAGAAAAGAGCACTCCTTCTACTCTATTGTGTTTTCTATGGGGTCCGAACAGTGAGCTTGCTCAGAACAAAAGAACTGTGGTTCCACACACACGGGCCATATCTAGTTTAAATCTGCTTAGGAAACTGACAAGAACAGTAGCTCCTCTTCAGTCCAATACACTGTACTTGCTGGGAACAGACGCGAGTGCTATTTGCACTGTGTATGGCAATGGGAGCATAATAGTGACTTTCCTTACCAGAAAACAACTCTTGCTCTTAGGAGCAGAAACTGCATGTGATTCAACTCCATTTAGGACTGGGAAACAAACGTTAGCTTGCCTTACAAGAAACATACTCTGCTTTTGAAATAAGAGCACTCTCCTACTCTACTGTATTTTTTATGGGGTCCGAACAGTGTGCTTGCTCAGAACAAAAGAACTGTGCTTCCTACACACATGGGCCATATCTAGTTCAACTCTGCTTAGGAAAATGACAAGAACATTAGCTCCTCTTCAGTCCAATACACTGTACTTGCTGGGAACAGACGCAAGTCCTATTTGCACTGTGTATGGCAACCGTGCTCAATAGTGAATCTTTTGCCAGAAAAAAACTCTTGCTCGTAGGACTAGAAACTGCATGGGATTCAACTCCACTTAGGTCTGGGAAACAAACGCTAGCTCGACTTACAAGAAACACACTCTGCTTTTGAGAAAAGAGTACTCTTCTACTCTACTGATTTCCTAAGGGATCCGAACAGTGAACTAGCTCAGAACAAAAGAACTGTGCTTCCTACACACACGGGCCATATCTAGTTCAATTCTGCTTAGGAAACTGACAAGAACTGTAGCTCCTATTCAGTACAATACACTGTACTTGCTGAAAACAGACGTGAGTGCTATTTGCACTGTGTATGGCAATGGGAGCTCAATAGTGACTCTTCTTAACAGAAAACAACTCTTGCTACTAGGACCAGAAACTGCATGGCATTCAACTCCATTTCTGACTGGGAAACAAACACTAGCTCGCCTTACAAGAAACACACTCTGCTTTTGAGAAAAGAGCACTCTTCTACTCTACTGTGTTTCCTAATTGTTCCGAACAGTGAGCTTGCTCAGAAAAAAAGAACTGTGCTTTGTACACACACGGTCCATATCTAGTTCAACTCTGCTTAGGAAACTGACAAGAACAGTAGATCCTCTTCAGTCCAATACACAGTACTTGCTGGAAGCAGACGCGTGTGGTATTTGCACAGTGTATGGCAATGGAAGCGCAATAGTGACTTTCCTTACCAGAAAAAAACTCTTCCTCGCAGGACCAGAAACTGCATGGGATTCAACTCCATTTCTGACTGGGAAACAAACACTAGCTTGCCTTACAAGAAACACACTCTGCTTTTGAGAAAAGAGCGCTCTTCTACTCTACAGTGTTTCCTATAGGGCCAGAACAGTGAGCTTGCTCAGAACAAAAGAACTCTGCTTCCTACACACACGGGCAATATCTAGTTCAACTCTGCTTAGGAAACTGACAAGAACAGTAGATCCTCTTCAGTCCAATACACTGTACTTGCTGGGAACAGACGTCAGTGCTATTTGCCCTGTGTATGACAATGGGAGCACAATAGTGACTCTTCTTACAAGAAAACAACTCTTGCTCATAGGACCACAAACTGCATCTGATTCAACTCCATTTCTTACTGGGAAACAAACGCTAGCTCGCCTTACAGGAAAAACACTCTGCTTTTGAGAAAAGAGCACTCTTCTACTCTACTGTGTTTCCTATAGGGCCAGAACAGAGAGCTTGCTCACAACAAAAAAAAACTGTGCTTCCTACACACACGGACGATATCTAGTTCAACTCTGCTTATGAAACTGACAAGAACAATAGACCCTCCTCAGTCCAATACACTGTACATGCTGGGAACAGACACCATTGCAATTTGCCCTGTGCATGACAATGGGAGCACAATAGTGACTCTTCTTACCAGAAAACAACTCTTGCTCGTAGGACCAGAAACTCATGGCATTCAACTCCATTTCTGACTGGGAAACAAACACTAGCTCGCCTTACAAGAAACACACTCTGCTTTTGAGAAAAGAGCACTCTTCTACTCTACAGTGTTTCCTATGGGGTCCGAACACTGAGCTTGCTCAGAACAAAAGAACTGTGCTTCCTACACACACGGGCAATATCTAGTACAACTCTGCTTAGGAAACTGACAAGAAAAGAGCTCCTCGTCAGTCCAATACACTGTACTCGCTGTGAACAGACGCGAGTGCTATTTGCACTGTGTATGGCAATGGGAGCACAATAGTGACTTTCCTTACCAGAAAACAACTCTTGCTCGTAGGACCAAAAACTGCATGTGATTCAACTCCATTTAGGACTGGGAAACAAACGCTAGCTCGCCTTACAAGAAACACACTCTGCTTTTGAGAAAAGAGCACTCTTCTACTCTACTGTGCTTTTTATAGGGCCAGTACAGTGAGCTTGCTCAGAACAATGAACTGTGCTGACTACACACACAGGCCATATCTATTTCAATTCTGCTTAGGAAACTGACAAGAACAGTAGATCCTCTTCAGTCCAATACAGTGTACTTGCTGGGAACAGACGCCAGTGCTATTTGCCCTGTGTATGACAATGGGAGCACAATAGTGACTCTTCTTACAAGAAAACAACTCTTGCTCATAGGACCGAAAACTGCATGTGATTCAACTCCATTTCTGACTGGGAAACAAATGCTAGCTCGCCTTACAAGAAACACACTCGGCTTTTGAGAAAAGAGCACTCTTCTACTCTACTGTGTTTCCTATGGGGTCCAAACAGTTAGATTGCTCAGAACAAAAGAACTGTGCTTCCTACACACATGGCCATATCTAGTTCAACTCTGCTTAGAAACCTGACAAGAACAGTAGATCCTCCTCAGTCAAATACACTGTACATGCTGGGAACAGACACCATTGCAATTTGCCCTGTGCATGACAATGGAAGCACAATAGTGACTCTTCTTACCATAAAACAACTCTTGCTCGTAGGACCAGAAACTGCATGGCAGTCAACTCCATTTCTGACTGGGAAACAAACACTAGCTCGCCTTACAAGAAACACACTCTGCTTTTGAGAAAAGAGCACTCTTCTACTCTACTGTGTTTCCTAATTGTTCTGAACAGTGAGCTTGCTCAGAACAAAAGAACTGTGCTTTGTACACACACGGTTCATATTTGTTCAACTCTGCTTAGGAAACTGACAAGAACAGTAGATCCTCTTCAGTCCAATACACGTTACTTGCTGGAAGCAGACGAGTGTGGTATTTGCACAGTATATGGCAATGGAAGCACAATAGTGACTTTCATTACCAGAAAAAATCTCTTGCTCATAGGACCAGAAATTGCATGGGATTAAACTCCATTTCTGACTGGGAAACAAACACTAGCTCGCCTAACAAGAAACACACTCTGCTTTTGAGAAAAGAGCACTCTTCTACTCTACAGTGATTCCTATGGGGTCCGAACACTGAGCTTGCTCAGAACAAAAGAACTGTGCTTCCTACACACACGGGCAATATCTAGTACAACTCTGCTTAGGAAACTGACAAGAAAAGAGCTCCTCTTCAGTCGAATACACTGTACTCGCTGTGAATAGACGCGAGTGCTATTTGCACTGTGTATGGCAATGGGAGCACAATAGTGACTTTCCTTACCAGAAAACAACTCTTGCTCGTAGGACCAAAAACTGCAAGTGATTCAACTCCATTTAGGACTGGGAAACAAATGCTAGCTCGCCTTACAAGAAACACACTCTGCTTTTGAGAAAAGAGCACTCTTCTACTCTACTGTGCTTTTTATAGGTCCAGTACAGTGAGCTTGCTCAAAACAAAAGAACTTTGCTGACTACACACACAGGCCATATCTATTTCAATTCTGCTTAGGAAACTGACAAGAACAGTAGATCCTCTTCAGTCCAATACAGTGTACTTGCTGGGAACAGACGCCAGTGCTATTTGCCCTGTGTATGACAATGGGAGCACAATAGTGACTCTTCTTACAAGAAAACAACTCTTGCTCATAGGACCGAAAACTGCATGTGATTAAACTCCATTTCTGACTGGGAAACAAATGCTAGCTCGCCTTACAAGAAACACACTCGGCTTTTGAGAAAAGAGCACTCTTCTACTCTACTGTGTTTCCTATGTGGTCCAAACAGTGAGATTGCTCAGAACAAAAGAACTGTGCTTCCTACACACACGGCCATATCTAGTTCAATTCTGCTTAGGAAACTGACAAGAACAGTAGCTCCTCTTCAGTCCAATACACTGTACTTGCTGGGAACAGACGCGTGTGCTATTTGCACTGTGTATGGCAATGGGAGCACAATAGTGACTCTTCTTACAAGAAAAAAACTCTTGCTCATAGGACCGAAAACTGCATGTGATTCAACTCCATTTCTGACTGGGAAACAAACGCTAGCTCGACTTACAAGAAACACACTCTGCTTTTGAGAAAAGAGCACTCTTCTACTCTACTGTGTTTCCTATGGGGTCCAAAGAGTGAGCTTGCTCAGAACAAAAGAACTGTGCTTCCTACACACATGGCCATATCTAGTTCAATTCTGCTTAGGAAACTGACAAGAACAGTAGCTTCTCTTCAGTCCAATACACTGTACTTGCTGGGAACAGACGCGTGTGCTATTTGCACTGCATATGGCAATGGGAGCACAATAGTGACTCTTCTTATCAGAAAACAGCTCTTGCTCGTAGGACCAGAAACTGCATGGGATTCAACTCCATTTCTGTCTGGGAAACAAACACTAGCTTTCCTTACAAGAAACACACTCTGCTTTTGAGAAAAGAGCACTCTTCTACTCTACTGTGTTTCCTATGGGGTCTGAACCGTGAGCTTGCTCAGAACAAAAGAACTGTGCTTCCTACACACACGGGCCATATCTAATTCAACTCTGCTTAGGAAACTGACAAGAACAGTAGATCCTCTTCAGTCCAATACACTGTACTTGCTGAGAACAGACGCGAGTGCTATTTGCTCTGTGTATGGCAATGGGAGCGCAATAGTGACTTTCCTTACCAGAAAGCAACTCTTGCTCGTAGGACCAAAAACTGCATGTGATTCAACTCCATTTAGGACTGAGAAACAAACGCTAGCTCGCCTTACAAGAAACAAAATCTGCTTTTGAGAAAAGAGCACTCTTCTACTCTATTGTGTTTTCTATGGGGTCCGAACAGTGAGCTTGCTCAGAACAAAAGAACTGTGGTTCCCACACACACGGGCCATATCTAGTTTAAATCTGCTTAGGAAACTGACAAGAACAGTAGCTCCTCTTCAGTCCAATACACTGTACTTGCTGGGAACAGACGCGAGTGCTATTTGCACTGTGTATGGCAATGGGAGCATAATAGTGACTTTCCTTACCAGAAAACAACTCTTGCTCTTAGGAGCAGAAACTGCATGTGATTCAACTCCATTTAGGACTGGGAAACAAACGTTAGCTTGCCTTACAAGAAACATACTCTGCTTTTGAAATAAGAGCACTCTCCTACTCTACTGTATTTTTTATGGGGTCCGAACAGTGTGCTTGCTCAGAACAAAAGAACTGTGCTTCCTACACACATGGGCCATATCTAGTTCAACTCTGCTTAGGAAAATGACAAGAACATTAGCTCCTCTTCAGTCCAATACACTGTACTTGCTGGGAACAGACGCAAGTCCTATTTGCACTGTGTATGGCAACCGTGCTCAATAGTGAATCTTTTGCCAGAAAAAAACTCTTGCTCGTAGGACTAGAAACTGCATGGGATTCAACTCCACTTAGGTCTGGGAAACAAACGCTAGCTCGACTTACAAGAAACACACTCTGCTTTTGAGAAAAGAGTACTCTTCTACTCTACTGATTTCCTAAGGGATCCGAACAGTGAACTAGCTCAGAACAAAAGAACTGTGCTTCCTACACACACGGGCCATATCTAGTTCAATTCTGCTTAGGAAACTGACAAGAACTGTAGCTCCTATTCAGTACAATACACTGTACTTGCTGAAAACAGACGTGAGTGCTATTTGCACTGTGTATGGCAATGGGAGCTCAATAGTGACTCTTCTTAACAGAAAACAACTCTTGCTACTAGGACCAGAAACTGCATGGCATTCAACTCCATTTCTGACTGGGAAACAAACACTAGCTCGCCTTACAAGAAACACACTCTGCTTTTGAGAAAAGAGCACTCTTCTACTCTACTGTGTTTCCTAATTGTTCCGAACAGTGAGCTTGCTCAGAAAAAAAGAACTGTGCTTTGTACACACACGGTCCATATCTAGTTCAACTCTGCTTAGGAAACTGACAAGAACAGTAGATCCTCTTCAGTCCAATACACAGTACTTGCTGGAAGCAGACGCGTGTGGTATTTGCACAGTGTATGGCAATGGAAGCGCAATAGTGACTTTCCTTACCAGAAAAAAACTCTTCCTCGCAGGACCAGAAACTGCATGGGATTCAACTCCATTTCTGACTGGGAAACAAACACTAGCTTGCCTTACAAGAAACACACTCTGCTTTTGAGAAAAGAGCGCTCTTCTACTCTACAGTGTTTCCTATAGGGCCAGAACAGTGAGCTTGCTCAGAACAAAAGAACTCTGCTTCCTACACACACGGGCAATATCTAGTTCAACTCTGCTTAGGAAACTGACAAGAACAGTAGATCCTCTTCAGTCCAATACACTGTACTTGCTGGGAACAGACGTCAGTGCTATTTGCCCTGTGTATGACAATGGGAGCACAATAGTGACTCTTCTTACAAGAAAACAACTCTTGCTCATAGGACCACAAACTGCATCTGATTCAACTCCATTTCTTACTGGGAAACAAACGCTAGCTCGCCTTACAGGAAAAACACTCTGCTTTTGAGAAAAGAGCACTCTTCTACTCTACTGTGTTTCCTATAGGGCCAGAACAGAGAGCTTGCTCACAACAAAAAAAACTGTGCTTCCTACACACACGGACGATATCTAGTTCAACTCTGCTTATGAAACTGACAAGAACAATAGACCCTCCTCAGTCCAATACACTGTACATGCTGGGAACAGACACCATTGCAATTTGCCCTGTGCATGACAATGGGAGCACAATAGTGACTCTTCTTACCAGAAAACAACTCTTGCTCGTAGGACCAGAAACTCATGGCATTCAACTCCATTTCTGACTGGGAAACAAACACTAGCTCGCCTTACAAGAAACACACTCTGCTTTTGAGAAAAGAGCACTCTTCTACTCTACAGTGTTTCCTATGGGGTCCGAACACTGAGCTTGCTCAGAACAAAAGAACTGTGCTTCCTACACACACGGGCAATATCTAGTACAACTCTGCTTAGGAAACTGACAAGAAAAGAGCTCCTCGTCAGTCCAATACACTGTACTCGCTGTGAACAGACGCGAGTGCTATTTGCACTGTGTATGGCAATGGGAGCACAATAGTGACTTTCCTTACCAGAAAACAACTCTTGCTCGTAGGACCAAAAACTGCATGTGATTCAACTCCATTTAGGACTGGGAAACAAACGCTAGCTCGCCTTACAAGAAACACACTCTGCTTTTGAGAAAAGAGCACTCTTCTACTCTACTGTGCTTTTTATAGGGCCAGTACAGTGAGCTTGCTCAGAACAATGAACTGTGCTGACTACACACACAGGCCATATCTATTTCAATTCTGCTTAGGAAACTGACAAGAACAGTAGATCCTCTTCAGTCCAATACAGTGTATTTGCTGGGAACAGACGCCAGTGCTATTTGCCCTGTGTATGACAATGGGAGCACAATAGTGACTCTTCTTACAAGAAAACAACTCTTGCTCATAGGACCGAAAACTGCATGTGATTCAACTCCATTTCTGACTGGGAAACAAATGCTAGCTCGCCTTACAAGAAACACACTCGGCTTTTGAGAAAAGAGCACTCTTCTACTCTACTGTGTTTCCTATGGGGTCCAAACAGTTAGATTGCTCAGAACAAAAGAACTGTGCTTCCTACACACATGGCCATATCTAGTTCAACTCTGCTTAGAAACCTGACAAGAACAGTAGATCCTCCTCAGTCAAATACACTGTACATGCTGGGAACAGACACCATTGCAATTTGCCCTGTGCATGACAATGGAAGCACAATAGTGACTCTTCTTACCATAAAACAACTCTTGCTCGTAGGACCAGAAACTGCATGGCAGTCAACTCCATTTCTGACTGGGAAACAAACACTAGCTCGCCTTACAAGAAACACACTCTGCTTTTGAGAAAAGAGCACTCTTCTACTCTACTGTGTTTCCTAATTGTTCCGAACAGTGAGCTTGCTCAGAACAAAAGAACTGTGCTTTGTACACACACGGTTCATATTTGGTTCAACTCTGCTTAGGAAACTGACAAGAGCAGTAGATCCTCTTCAGTCCAATACACGGTACTTGCTGGAAGCAGACGAGTGTGGTATTTGCACAGTGTATGGCAATGGAAGCGCAATAGTGACTTTCATTACCAGAAAAAATCAATTGCTCATAGGACCAGAAATTGCATGGGATTAAACTCCATTTCTGACTGGGAAACAAACACTAGCTCGACTTACAAGAAACACACTCTGCTTTTGAGAAAAGAGCACTCTTCTACTCTACTGTGTTTCCTATGGGGTCCAAAGAGTGAGCTTGCTCAGAACAAAAGAACTGTGCTTCCTACACACATGGCCATATCTAGTTCAATTCTGCTTAGGAAACTGACAAGAACAGTAGCTCCTCTTCAGTCCAATACACTGTACTTGCTGGGAACAGAAGCGTGTGCTATTTGCACTGCATATGGCAATGGGAGCACAATAGTGACTCTTCTTATCAGAAAACAGCTCTTGCTCGTAGGACCAGAAACTGCATGGGATTCAACTCCATTTCTGTCTGGGAAACAAACACTAGCTTTCCTTACAAGAAACACACTCTGCTTTTGAGAAAAGAGCACTCTTCTACTCTACTGTGTTTCCTATGGGGTCTGAACCGTGAGCTTGCTCAGAACAAAAGAACTGTGCTTCCTACACACACGCGCCATATCTAATTCAACTCTGCTTAGGAAACTGACAAGAACAGTAGATCCTCTTCAGTCCAATACACTGTACTTGCTGGGAACAGACGCGAGTGCTATTTGCACTGTGTATGGCAATGGGAGCGCAATAGTGACTTTCCTTACCAGAAAGCAACTCTTGCTCGTAGGACCAAAAACTGCATGTGATTCAACTCCATTTAGGACTGAGAAACAAACGCTAGCTCGCCTTACAAGAAACACACTCTGCTTTTGAGAAAAGAGCACTCTTCTACTCTACTGTATTTCCTATATGGCCAGTATAGTGAGCTTGCTCAGAACAAAAGAACTGTGCTTCCTACACACACGGGCCATATCTAGTTCAATTCTGCTTAGAAAACTGACAAGGACAGTAGATCCTCTTCAGTCCAATACACTGTACTTGCTGGGAACAGACGCCAGGGTTATTTGCCCTGTGTATGACAATGGGAGCACAATAGTGACTCTTCTTACCAGAAAACAACTCTTGCTCTTAGGACCGGAAACTGCATGTGATTCAACTCCATTTAGGACTGTGAAACAAACGCTAGCTCGCCTTACAAGAAACACAATCTGCTTTTGAGAAAAGAGCACTCTTCTACTCTATTGTGTTTTCTATGGGGTCCGAACAGTGAGCTTGCTCAGAACAAAAGAACTGTGGTTCCCACACACACGGGCCATATCTAGTTTAACTCTGCTTAGGAAACTGACAAGAACAGTAGCTCCTCTTCAGTCCAATACACTGTACTTGCTGGGAACAGACGCGAGTGCTATGTGCACTGTGTATGGCAATGGGAGCTCAATAGTGACTCTTCTTAACAGAAAACAACTCTTGCTAGTAGGACCAGAAACTGCATGGCATTCAACTCCATTTCTGACTGGGAAACAAACACTAGCTCGCCTTACAAGAAACACACTCTGCTTTTGAGAAAAGAGCACTCTTCTACTCTACTGTGTTTCCTAATTGTTCCGAACAGTGAGCTTGCTCAGAACAAAAGAACTGTGCTTTGTACACACACGGGCCATATCTAGTTCAACTCTGCTGAGGAAACTGACAAGAACAGTAGATCCTCTTCAGTCCAATACACGGTACTTGCTGGAAGCAGACGCGTGTGGTATTTGCACAGTGTATGGCAAGGGAAGCGCAATAGTGACTTTCCTTACCAGGAAAAAACTCTTGCTCCTAGGACCAGAAACTGCATGGGATTCAACTCCATTTCTGACTGGGAAACAAACACTAGCTTGCCTTACAAGAAACACACTCTGCTTTTGAGAAAAGAGCGCTCTTCTACTCTACAGTGTTTCCTATAGGGCCAGAACAGTGAGCTTGCTCAGAACAAAAGAACTGTGCTTCCTACAAACACGGGCAATATCTAGTTCAACTCTGCTTAGGAAACTGACAACAACAGTAGATCCTCTTCAGTCCAATACACTGTACTTGCTGGGAACAGACCTCAGTGCTATTTGCCCTGTGTATGACAATGGGAGCACAATAGTGACTCTTCTTACAAGAAAACAACTCTTGCTCATAGGACCACAAACTTCATGTGATTCAAATCCCTTTCTGAGTGGGAAACAAACGCTAGCTCGCCTTACAAGAAAAACACTCTGCTTTTGAGAAAAGAGCACTCTTCTACTCTACTGTGTTTCCTATAGGGCCAGAACAGTGAGCTTGCTCAGAACAAAAAAACTGTGCTTCCTACACACACGGACGATATCTAGTTCAACTCTGCTTAGGAACCTGATGAGAACAGTAGATCCTCTTCAGTCCAATACACTGTACATGCTGGGAACAGACACCATTGCAATTTTCCCTGTGCATGACAATGGGAGCACAATAGTGACTCTTGTTACCAGAAAACAACTCTTGCTCGTAGGACCAGAAACTGCATGGCATTCAACTCCATTTCTGACTGGGAAACAAACACTAGCTCGCCTTAAAGAAACACACTCTGCTTTTGAGAAAAGAGCACTCTTCTACTCTACTGTGTTTCCTAATTGTTCCGAAAAGTGAGCTTGCTCAGAACAAAAGAACTGTGCTTCCTACACACGGGCCATATCTAGGTCAACTCTGCTTAGGAAACTGACAAGAAAAGAGCTCCTCGTCAGTCCAATACACTGTACTCGCTGTGAACAGACGCGAGTGCTATTTGCACTGTGTATGGCAATGGGAGCACAATAGTGACTTTCCTTACCAGAAAACAACTCTTGCTCGTAGGACCAAAAACTGCATGTGATTCAACTCCATTTAGGACTGGGAAACAAACGCTAGCTCACCTTACAAGAAACACACTCTGCTTTTGAGAAAAGAGCACTCTTCTACTCTACTGTGCTTTTTATAGGGCCAGTACAGTGAGCTTGCTCAGAACAATGAACTGAGCTGACTACACACACAGGCCATATCTATTTCAATTCTGCTTAGGAAACTGAAAAGAACAGTAGATCCTCTTCAGTCCAATACACTGTACTTGCTGGGAACAGAAGCCAGTGCTATTTGCCCTGTGTATGACAATGGGAGCACAATAGTGACTCTTCTTACAAAAAAACAACTCTTGCTCATAGGACCACAAACTGCATGTGATTCAACTCCATTTCTGACTGGGAAACAAACGCTAGCTTGCCTTACAAGAAAAACACTCTGCTTTTGAGAAAAGAGCACTCTTCTACTCTAATGTGTTTCCTATAGGGCCAGAACAGTGAGCTTGCTCAGAACAAAAAAAGTGTGCTAACTACACACACGGACCATATCTAGTTCAACTCTGCTTAGGAACCTGACAAGAACAGTAGATCCTCCTCAGTCCAATACACAGTACATGCTGGGAACAGACACCATTGCTATTTGCCCTGTGCATGACAATGGGAGCACAATAGTGACTCTTCTTTCCAGAAAACAACTCTTGCTCGTAGGACCAGAAACTGCATGGCATTCAACTCCATTTCTGACTGGGAAACAAACACTAGCTCGCCTTACAAGAAACACACTCTGCTTTTGAGAAAAGAGCACTCTTCTACTCTACTGTGTTTCCTATAGGGCCAGAACAGTGAGCTTGCTCAGAACATAAAAACTGTGCTTCCTAGACACACGGGCCATATCTAGTTCAACTCTGCTTAGGAAACTGACAAGAACAGAAGCTTTTCTTCAGTCCGATACACTGTACTTGCTGGGATCAGATGCGAGTGCTATTGCACTGTGTATGGCAATGGGAGCACAATAGTGACTTTCCTTACCAGAAAACAACTCTTGCTCGTAGGACCAGAAACTGCATGGGATTGAACTCCATTTAGGACTGGGAAAAAAACACTAGCTTGCCTTACAAGAAACACACTCTGCTTTTGAGAAAAGAGTACTCTTTTACTCTACTGTGTTTCCTATAGGGCCAGAACAGTGAGCTTGCTCAGAACAAAAGAACTGTGATGACTACACACACGGGCCATATCTATTTCAATTCTGCTTAGGTAACTGACAAGAACAGTAGATCCTCTTCAGTCCAATACACTGTACTTGCTGGGAACAGACGCCAGTGATGTTTGCCCTGTGTATGACAATGGGAGCGCAATAGTGAATCTTCTTACCAGAAAACAACTCTTGCTCTTAGGACCCAAAACTGCATGTGATTCAACTCGATTTAGGACTGTGAAACAAACGCTAGCTCACCTTACAAGAAACACAAAATGCTTTTGAGAAAAGAGCACTCTTCTACTCTATTGTGTTTTCTATGGGGTCCGAACAGTGAGCTTGCTCAGAACAAAAGAACTGTGCTTCCTACACACACGGTTCATATCTAGTTCAACTCTGCTTAGGAAACTGACAAGAAAAGAGCTCCTCGTCAGTCCAATACACTGTACTCGCTGTGAACAGACGCGAGTGCTATTTGCACTGTGTATGGCAATGGGAGCACAATAGTGACTTTCCTAACCAGAAAACAACTCTTGCTCATAGGACCAAAAACTGCATGTGATTCAACTCCATTTAGGACTGGGAAACAAACGCTAGCTCACCTTACAAGAAACACACTCTGCTTTTGAGAAAAGAGCACTCTTCTACTCTACTGTGCTTTCTTAGGGCCAGTACAGTGAGCTTGCTCAGAACAATGAACTGTGCTGACTACAAACACAGGCCATATCTATTTCAATTCTGCTTAGGAAACTGACAAGAACAGTAGATCCTCTTCAGTCCAATACACTGTACTTGCTGGGAACAGAAGCCAGTGCTATTTGCCCTGTGTATGACAATGGGAGCACAATAGTGACTCTTCTTACAAAAAAACAACTCTTGCTCATAGGAAAGCAAACTGCATGTGATTCAACTCCATTTCTGACTGGGAAACAAACACTAGCTCGCCTTACAAGAAAAACACTCTGCTTTTGAGAAAAGAGCACTCTTCTACTCTACTGTGTTTCCTATAGGGCCAGAACAGTGAGCTTGCTCAGAACATAAAAACTGTGCTTCCTAGACACACGGGCCATATCTAGTTCAACTCTGCTTAGGAAACTGACAAGAACAGAAGCTTTTCTTCAGTCCGATACACTGTACTTGCTGGGATCAGACGCGAGTGCTATTGCACTGTGTATGGCAATGGGAGCACAATAGTGACTTTCCTTACCAGAAAACAACTCTTGCTCGTAGGACCAGAAACTGCATGGGATTGAACTCCATTTAGGACTGGGAAAAAAACACTAGCTTGCCTTACAAGAAACACACTCTGCTTTTGAGAAAAGAGTACTCTTCTACTCTACTGTGTTTCCTATAGGGCCAGAACAGTGAGCTTGCTCAGAACAAAAGAACTGTGATGACTACACACACGGGCCATATCTATTTCAATTCTGCTTAGGTAACTGACAAGAACAGTAGATCCTCTTCAGTCCAATACACTGTACTTGCTGGGAACAGACGCCAGTGATGTTTGCCCTGTGTATGACAATGGGAGCGCAATAGTGAATCTTCTTACCAGAAAACAACTCTTGCTCTTAGGACCCAAAACTGCATGTGATTCAACTCGATTTAGGACTGTGAAACAAACGCTAGCTCGCCTTACAAGAAACACAATCTGCTTTTGAGAAAAGAGCACTCTTCTACTCTATTGTGTTTTCTATGGGGTCTGAACAGTGAGCTTGCTCAGAACAAAAGAACTGTGGTTCCCACACACAGGGGCCATATCTAGTTCAACTCTGCTTAGGAAACTGACAAGAACAGTAGCTCCTCTTCAGTCCAATACACTGTACTTGCTGGGAACAGACGCGAGTGCTATTTGCACTGTGTATGGCAATCAGAGCTCAATAGTGACTCTTTTGCCAGAAAACAACTCTTGCTCGTAGGACTAGAAACTGCATGGGATTCAACTCCATTTAGGTCTGGGAAACAAACGCTAGCTCGACTTACAAGAAACACACTCTGCTTTTGAAAAAAGAGTACTCTTCTACTCTACAGTTTTTCCTAAGGGATCCGAACAGTGAACTAGCTCAGAACAAAAGAACTTTGCTTCCTACACACACGGGCCATATCTAGTTCAACTCTGCTTAGGAAACAGACAAGAACAGTAGCTCCTCTTCATTCCAATACACTGTACTTGCTGGGAACAGACGCCAGTGATATTTGCCCTGTGTATGACAATGGGAGCACAATAGTGAATCTTCTTACCAGAAAACAACTCTTGCTCTTAGGACCCGAAACTGCATGTGATTCAACTCCATTTAGGACTGTGAAACAAACGCTAGCTCGCCTTACAAGAAACACAATCTGCTTTTGAGAAAAGAGCACTCTTCTATTCTATTGTGTTTTCTATGGGGTCCGAACAGTGAGCTTGCTCAGAACAAAAGAACTGTGGTTACCACACACAGGGGCCATATCTAGTTCAACTCTGCTTAGGAAACTGACAAGAACAGTAGCTCCTCTTCAGTCCAATACACTGTACTTGCTGGCAACAGACGCGAGTGCTATTTGCACTGTGTATGGCAATCAGAGCTCAATAGTGACTCTTTTGCCAGAAAACAACTCTTGCTCGTAGGACTAGAAACTGCATGGGATTCAACTCCATTTAGGTCTGGGAAACAAACGCTAGCTCGACTTACAAGAAACACACTCTGCTTTTGAGAAAAGAGTACTCTTCTACTCTACAGTTTTTCCTAAGGGATCCAAACAGTGAACTAGCTCAGAACAAAAGAACTTTGCTTCCTACACACACGGGCCATATCTAGTTCAACTCTGCTTAGGAAACTGACAAGAACAGTAGCTCCTCTTCAGTCCAATACACTGTACTTGCTGAGAACAGACGTGAGTGCTATGTGCAATGTGTATGGCAATGGGAGCTCAATAGTGACTCTTCTTAACAGAAAACAACTCTTGCTAGTAGGACCAGAAACTGCTTGGCATTCAACTCCATTTCTGACTGGGAAACAAACACTAGCTCGCCTTACAAGAAACACACTCTGCTTTTGAGAAAAGAGCACTCTTCTACTCTACTGTGTTTCCTAATTGTTCTGAACAGTGAGCTTGCTCAGAACAAAAGAACTGTGCTTTGTACACACACGGGCCATATCTAGTTCAACTCTGCTTAGGAAACTGACAAGAACAGTAGATCCTCTTCAGTCCAATACACGGTACTTGCTGGAAGCAGACGCGTGTGGTATTTGCACAGTGTATGGCAATGGAAGCGCAATAGTGACTTTCCTTACCAGGAAAAAACTCTTGCTCCTAGGACCAGAAACTGCATGGGATTCAACTCCATTTCTGACTGGGAAACAAACACTAGCTTGCCTTACAAGAAACACACTCTGCTTTTGAGAAAAGAGCGCTCTTCTACTCTACAGTGTTTCCTATAGGGCCAGAACAGTGAGCTTGCTCAGAACAAAAGAACTGTGCTTCCTACAAACACGGGCAATATCTAGTTCAACTCTGCTTAGGAAACTGACAACAACAGTAGATCCTCTTCAGTCCAATACACTGTACTTGCTGGGAACAGACCTCAGTGCTATTTGCCCTGTGTATGACAATGGGAGCACAATAGTGACTCTTCTTACAAGAAAACAACTCTTGCTCATAGGTCCACAAACTGCATGTGATTCAACTCCCTTTCTGACTGGGAAACAAACGCTAGCTCGCCTTACAAGAAAAACACTCTGCTTTTGAGAAAAGAGCACTCTTCTACTCTACTGTGTTTCCTAATTGTTCCGAAAAGTGAGCTTGCTCAGAACAAAAGAACTGTGCTTCCTACACACACGGGCCATATCTAGTTCAACTCTGCTTAGGAACCTGACAAGAACAGTAGATCCTATTCAGTCCAATACACTGTACTAGCTGTGAACAGACGCGAGTGCTATTTGCACTGTGTATGGCAATGGGAGCACAATAGTGACTTTCCTTACCAGAAAACAACTCTTGCTCATAGGACCGAAAACTGCATGTGATTCAACTCCATTTAGAACTGGGAAATAAACGCTAGCTCGCCTTACAAGAAACAAACTCTTCTTTTGAGAAAAGAGCACTCTTCTACTCTACTGTGTTTCCTATGGGGTCTGAACAGTGAGCTTGGTCAGAACAAAAGAACTGTGCTTCCTACACACACGGGCCATATCTAATTCAACTCTGCTTAGGAAACTGACAAGAACAGTAGCTCCTCTTCAGTCCAATACACTGTACTTGCTGGGAACAGACGCGAGTGCTATTTGCACTGTGTATGGCAATGGGAGCACAATAGTGACTTTCCTTACCAGAAAACAACTCTTGCTCGTAGGACCAAAAACTGCATGTGATTCAACTCCATTTAGGACTGAGAAACAAACGCTAGCTCGCCTTACAAGAAACACACTCTGCTTTTGAGAAAAGAGCACTCTTCTACTCTACTGTGTTTCCTATAGGGCCAGAACAGTGAGCGTGCTCAGAACAACTGAACGGTGCTTCCTACACACGGACCATATCTAGTTCAACTCTGATTAGGAAACTGACAAGAACAGTAGATCCTCTTCACTCCAATACACTGTACATGCTGGGAACAGACACCATTGCTATTTGCCCTGTGTATGACAATGGGAGCGCAATAGTGACTCCTCTTACCAGAAAAAACTCATGCTCGTAGAACCCGAAACTGCATGTGATTCAACTCCATTTAGGACTGGGAAACAAACGCTAGCTCGCCCTAAAAGTAACATACTCTTCTTTTGAGGAAAGAGCACTCTTCTACTCTACTGTGTTTTCTATGGGGTCCAAACAGTGAGCTTGCTCAGAACAAAAGAACTGTGCTTCCTACACACACGGACCATATCTAGTTAAACTCTGCTTATTAACCTGACAAGAAGAGTAGATCCTCTTCAGTCCAATAAACTATACATGCTGGAAACAGACGCCAGTGCTATTTGCCATGTATATGACAATGGGAGCGCAATAGTGACTCTTCTTACCAGAAAACAACTCTTATTCGTAGGACAAGAAACTGCATGTGATTCAACTCCATTTAGAACTGGGAAAAAAACACTAGCTCGCTTTACAAGAAACACACTCTGCTTTTGAGAAAAGAGCACTCTTGTCTTTACTGTGTTTCCTATGGGGTCCGAACAGTGATCTTGCTCAGAACAAAAGAACTGTGCTTCCTACACACTCGGGCCATACCTAGTCCAACTCTTTTTAGGAAAGTGACAAGAACAGTAGCTCCTCTTGAGTCCAATACACTGTATTGCTGAGAACAGACGCGAGTGCTATTTGTACTGTGTATGGCAACGGGAGCGGAATAGTGACTCTTCTTACCAGAAAACAACTCTTGCTCCTAGGACCAGAAACTGCATGTGTATTTCAACTCCATTTAGGACTGGGAAACAAAGGCTAGATTGCCTTAAAAGAAACACACACTGCATTTGAAAAAAGAGCACTCTTCTTCTCTACTGTGTTTCCTATGGTGTCTGAACAGTGAGCTTGCTCACAACAAAAGAACTGTGCTTCCTACACACACGGGCCATATCTAGTTCAACTCTGCTTAGGAAACTGACAAGAACAGTAGCTCCTCCTCAGTCCAATACACTGTACTTGCTGGGAACAGACGCGAGTGCTATTTGCACTGTGTATGGAAATGGGAGCACAATAGTTACTCTTCTTACCAGAAAACAACTCTTGCTGGTACGACCAAAAACTGCATGTGATTCAACTCCTTTTAGAACTGGGAAACAAACGCTAGCTCGCCTTACAAGAAACACACTCTGCTTCTGAGAAATGAGCACTCATCTACTCTACTTTGTTTCCTATATGGCCAGAACAGTGAGCTTGCTCAGAACAAAAGAACTGTGCTGCCTACACACACGGGCCCTATCTAGTTCAATTCTGCTTAGGAAACTGACAAGATCAATTGATCCACTTCAGTCCAATACACTGTACATGCTGGCAACAGACGCCAGTGCTATTTGCGCTGTGTGTGACAATGGGAGCACAATAGTGACTCTTCTTACCAGAAAACAACTCTTGCTCGTAGGACCAAAAACTGCATGTGATTCAACTCCATTTAGGACTGGGAAACAAACGCTAGCTATCCGTACAAGAAACATACTCTGCTTTTGAGAAAAGAGCACTCATCTACTGTACTGTGTTTTCTATGGGGTCAGAACAGTGAGCTTGCTCAGAACAAAAGAACTGTGCTTCCTACACACACGGGCCTTATCTAGTTCAACTTTGCATAGGAAACTGACTAGACCCGTAGCTCCTCTTCAGTCCAATACACTGTATTTGCTGGGAACAGACGCGAGTGCTATTTGCACTGTGTATGGAAATGGGAGCACAATAGTTACTCTTCTTACCAGAAAACAACTCTTGCTGGTAGGACCAAAAACTGCATGTGACTCAACTCCTTTTAGAACTGGGAAACAAACGCTAGCTCGCCTTACAAGAAACACACTCTGCTTCTGAGAAAAGAGCACTCATCTACTCTACTGTGTTTCCTATATGGCCAGAACTGTGAGCTTGCTCAGAACAAAAGAACTGTGCTGCCTACACACATGGGCCCTATCTAGTTCAATTCTGCTTAGGAAACTGACAAGATCAATAGATCCACTTCAGTCCAATACACTGTACATGCTGGCAACAGACGCCAGTGCTATTTGCCCTGTGTGTGACAATGGGAGCACAATAGTGACTCTTCTTACCAGAAAACAACTCTTGCTCGTAGGCCCAAAAACTGCATGTGATTCAACTCCATTTAGGACTGGGAAACAAACGCTAGCTCGCCGTACAAGAAACATACTCTGCTTTTGAGAAAAGAGCACTCATCTACTGTACTGTGTTTTCTGTGGGGTCCGAACAGTGAGCTTGCTCAGAACAAAAGAACTGTGCTTCCTACACACACGGGCCTTATCTAGTTCAACTCTGCTTAGGAAACTGACAAGAAAGGTAGCTCCTCTTCAGTCCAATACACTGTACTTGCTGGGAACAGACTCGAGTGCTATTTGCACTGTGTATGGCAAAGGGAGCGCAATAGTGACTCTTCTTACCAGAAAACAACTCTTGCTCGTAGGACAAGAAACTGCATGTGTATTCCAACTCCATTTAGGACTGGGAAACAAATGCTAGCTTGCCTTACTAGAAACTCACTCTGCTTTAGAGAAAAGAGTACTCTTCTACTCTAATGTGTTTCCTATAGGGCCAGACCAGTGAGCTTGCTCAGAACATAAGAACTGAGCTTCCTACACACACGGGCCATATCTAGTTCAACTCTGCTTAGGAAACTGACAAGAACAGTAGCTTCTCTTCAGTCCGATACACTGTACTTGCTGGGAACAGACGCCAGTGCTATTTGCACTGTGTATGGCAATGGGAGTGCAATAGTGACTTTCCTTACCAGAAAACAACTCTTGCTCGTAGGACCAGAAACTGCATGTGATTCAACTCCATTTAGGACTGGGAAACAAACGCTACCTCGCCTTACAGGAAACACACTCTGCTTTTGAGAAAAGAGCACTCATCTACTCTACTGTGTTTCCTATGGGTTCCGAACAGTTAGCTTGCTCAGAACAAAAGAACTGTGCTTGCTACACACATGGGACATATCTAGTTCAACTCTGCTTAGGAAACGGCAAGAGCAGTAGCTCCTCTTCAGTCCGATACACTGTACTTGCTGGGATCACACGCGAGTGCTATTGCACTGTGTATGGCAATGGGAGCACAATAGTGACTTTCCTTGCCAGAAAACAACTCTTGCACGTAGGACCAGAAACTGCATGGGATTCAACTCCATTTAGGACTGGGAAAAAAACGCTAGCTGGCCTTACAAGAAACACACTCTGCTTTTGAGAAAAGAGCACACTTCTACTCTACTGTGTTTCCTATAGGGCCAGAACAGTGAGCTTGCTCAGAACATAATAACTGTGCTTCCTACACACACGGGCCATATCTAGTTCAACTCTGCTTAGGAACCTGACAAGAACAGTAGATCCTCTTAAGTTCAATACACTGTACTTGCTGGGAACAGACGCCAGTGCTATTTGCATTGTGTATGGCAATGGGAGCACAATAGTGACTTTCCTTGCCAGAAAACAACTCTTCCTCGTAGGACCAGAAACTGCATGTGATTAAACTCCATTTAGGACTGGGAAACAAACACTAGCTCGCCTTACAAGAAAGACTCTCTGATTTTGGAAAAGAGCACTATTCTACTCTACTGTGTTTCCTATGGGGTCCAAACAATGAGCTTGCTCAGAACAAAAGAACTGTGCTTCCTGCACACATGGGCCATATCTAGTTCAACTCTGCTTAGGAAACTGAAAAGAACAGTAGATCCTCTTCAGTCCAATACACTGTACTTGCTGGGAACAGACGCGAGTGCTATTTGCACTGTGTAGGGCAATTGGAGCACAATAGTGACTCGTCTTACCAGAAAAAAACTCTTGCTCATAGGACAAAAAACTGCATGTGACTGAACTCCATTTAGGACTGGGAAACAAACGCTAGCTCCCCTTACAAGAAACACAGTCTGCTTTTGAGAAAAGAGCACTCTTCTACTCTACTGTGTTATCTATTGGGTCCGAACAGTGAGCTTGCTCAGAACAAAAAAAACTGTGCTTCCTACACACAGGGCCATATCTAGTTCAAGTCTGCTTAGGAACCTGACAAGAACAGAAGATCCTCTTAAGTCCAATACACTGTACTTGCTGACAACAGGTGTCAGTGCTATTTGTCCTGTGTATAACAATGGCAGCGCAATAGTGACTTTCCTTACCAGAAAACATCTCTTGCTCATAGTACCAGAAACTGCATGGGATTCAACTCCATTTAGGACTGGGAAACAAACGCTAGCTCGCCTTTCAAGAAAAACACTCTGCTTTAGAGAAAAGAGCACTCTTCTAGTCTACTGTGTTTCCTATGGGGTCCAAACAGTGAGCTTGCTCAGAACAAAAGAACTGTGCTTCCTACACACACGAACCATATGTAGTTCAACTCTGCTTAGGAACCTGACAAGAACAGTAGCTCCTCTTCAGTCCAACACTGTACTTGCTGGGAACAGACGCGAGTGCTATTTGCACTGTGTATGGCAATGGGAGCTCAATAGTGACATTCCTTACCAGAAAACAACTCTTGTACGTAGGACCAGAAACTGCATGTGTTTCAACTCCATTTAGGACTGGGAAACAAACGCTAGCTCGCCTTACAAGAAACACACTCTGCTTTAGATAAAAGAGCACTCTTCTTCTCTACTGTGTCTCATATTGGGTCCAAACAGTGAGCTTGCTCAGAACAAAAGAACTGTGCTTCCTACACACGGGCCATATCTAGTTCAACTCTGCTTAGGAAACTGACAAGAACAGTAGCTCCTCTTCAGTCCCATACACTGTACTTGCTTGGAACAGACGGGAGTGCTATTTGCACTGTGTATGGCAATGGGAGCGCAATAGGGACTTTCCTTACTAGAAAACAACTCTTGCTCATAGGACCAGAAAGTGCATGAGATTAAACTCCATTTAGGACTGGGAAACAAACACTAGCTCGCCTTACAAGAAAGACTCTCTGATTTTGAGAAAAGAGCACTATTCTACTCTACTGTGTTTCCTATGGGGTCCAAACAATGAGCTTGCTCAGAACAAAAGAACTGTGCTTCCTACACACATGGGCCATATCTAGTTCAACTCTGCTTAGGAAACTGAAAAGAACAGTAGATCCTCTTCAGTCCAATACACTGTACTTGCTGGCAACAGACGCGAGTGCTATTTGCACTGTGTAGGGCAATTGGAGCACAATAGTGACTCGTCATACCAAAAAACAACTCTTGCTCATAGGACAAAAAACTGCATGTGACTCAACTCCATTTATGACTGGGAAACAAACGCTAGCTCGCCTTACAAGAAACAAAGTCTGCTTTTGAGAAAAGAGCACTCTTTTACTCTACTGTGTTTCCTATAAGGTCCGAACAGTGAGCTTGCTCAGAACAAAAAAAACTGTGCTTCCTACACACAGGGCCATATCTAGTTCAAGTCTGCTTAGGAACCAGACAAGAACAGTAGATCCACTTCAGTCAAATACACTGTACATGCTGGGAACAGACGCAGGTGCTATTTGCCCTGTGTATGACATTGGGAGCACAATAGTGACTCTTCTTACCAGAAAACATCTCTTGCTCATAGGACCAGAAACTGCATGGGATTCAACTCCATTTAGGACTGGGAAACAAACACTAGATCGCCTTAAAAGAAACACACTCTGCTTTTGAGAAAAGAGCACTCTTCTACTCTACTGTGTTTCCTATGGGGTCTGAAGAGTAAGCTTGCTCAGAACAAAAGAACTGTGCTTCCTACAAACACGGGCCATATCTAGTTCAACTCTGCTTAGGAAACTGACAAGAACAGTAGATCCTCTTCAGTCCAATAAACTGTACATGCTGGGAACAGACACGAGTGCTATTTGCACTATGTATGACAATGTGAGCGCAATAGTGACTCTTCTTACCAGAAAACTACTCTTGCTCATAGAACCAGAAACTGCATGTGATTCAACTCCATTTAGGACTGGGAAACAAATGCTAGCTCGCCTTACAAGAAACACACTCTGCTTTTGAGAAAAGATCACTCATCTACTCTACTGTGTTTCCTATAGGGACAGAACAGTGAGCTTGCTCAGAACAAAAGAACTGTGCTTCCTACACACGGCCATATCTATTTCAATTCTGCTTAGCAAACTGACAAGAACAGTAGATCCTCTTCAGTCCAATACACTGTACAGGCTGGGAACAGACGCCAGTGCTATTTGCCCTGTGTATGACAAAGGGAGCACAATAGTGACTCTTCTTACCAGAAAACAACTCTTGCTCATAGGACCACAAACTGCATGTGATTCAACTCCATTTAGGACTGGGAAACAAACGCTAGCTCGCCTTACAAGAAACACACTCTGCTTTTGAGAAAAGAGTACTCTTCTACTGTTCTGTGTTTCCTATAGGGCCAGAACAGTGAGCTTGCTCAGAACAAAAGAACTGTGCTTCCTACACACACGGGCAATATCTAGTTCAACTCTGCTTAGGAAACTGACAAGAACAGTAGCTCCTCTTCAGTCCAATACACTGTACTTGCTGGCAACAGACGCCAGTGCTATGTGTACTGCATATGGCAATGGGAGCACAATAGTGACTTTCCTTACCAGAAAATAACTCTTGCTCCTGGGACCAACAACTGCATGTGATTCAACTCCATTTAGGACTGGGAAACAAACGGTAGCTCGCCTTACAAGAAGCACACTCTGCTTTTGAGAAAAGAGCACTCTTCTACTCTACTGTGTTTCATATAGTGCCAGAACAGTGAGCTTGCTCAGAAAAAAAGAACTGTGCTTCCTACACACACGGGCCATATCTAGTTCAACTCTCCTTAGGAAACTGACAAGAACAGTAGCTCCTCTTCAGTCCAATACACTGTACATGCTGTGAAGAGACGCCAGTGCTATTTGCCCTGTGTAAGTCAATGGGAGTGCAATAGTGACTCTTCTTACCAGAAAACAACTCTTGCACGAAGGACCAGAAACTACATGTGATTCAACTCCATTTAGGACTGTGAAACAAATGCTAGCTCGCCTTACAAGAAACACATTCTGCTTTTGAGAAAAGAGCACTCTTCTACTCTACTGTGTTTCCTACGAGGTCCAAACAGTGAGCTTGCTCTGAACAAAAGAACTGTGCTTCCTACACACAGGGCCATATCTAGTTCAATTCTACTTAGGAAACTGACAAGAACAGTAGATCCTCTTCAGTCCAATACACTGTACATGCTGGGAACAGATGCCAGTTGTATTTGCCCTGTGTATGACATTGGGAGCGCAATAGTGACTCTTCTTAGCAGAAAAAACTCTTGTTTGTAGGACCAGAAACTTCATGTGATTCAACTCCATTTAGGACTGGGAAACAAACTCTAGCTCGCATTACAAGAAACACACTCTGCTTTTGAGAAAAGAGCACTCTTCTACTCTACTGTGTTTCCTATAGAGCCAGAACAGTGAGCTTGCTCAGAACAAAAGAACTGTGCTTCCTACACATACGGCCATATCTAGTTCAATTCTGCTTAGCCAACTGACAAGAACAGTAGATCCTCTTCAGTCCAATACACTGTACATGCTGGGAACAGTCACCAGTGCTATGTGCCCTGTGTATGACAATGGGAGCGCAATAGTTACTCTTCTTACCAGAAAACAACTCTTGCTCGAGAAACCAGAAACTGCATGTGATTCAACTCCATTTAAGACTGGGAAAAAAAAGCTAGGTCGCCTTACAAGAAACACACTCTGCTTTTGAGAAAAGAGCACTCTTCACTCTATTGTGTTTCGTATAGGGCCAGAACAGTGAGCTTGCTCAGAACAAAAGAACTTTGCTTCCTACACACACGGCTATATCTAGTTCAACTCTGCTTAGGAAACTGACAAGAAAAATAGATCCTCTTCAGTCCAATACAGTGTACAGGCTGGGAACAGACGCCAGTGCTATTTGCCCTGTGTATGACAATGGGAGCACCATAGTGACTCTTCTTAAAAGAAAACAACTCTTGCTCTTAGAACTAGAAACTGCATTTGATTCAACACCATTTAGGACTGGGAAACAAACGCTAGCTCGCCTTACAAGAAACACACTCTGCTTTTGAGAAAAGAGCACTCTTCTACTCTACTGTGTTTCCTATTGAGTCCGAACAGTGAGCTTGCTCAGAACAAAATAACTGTGCTTCCTCCACACACGGGCCATATCTAGTTCAACTGTGCTTAGGAAACTGACAAGAACAGTAGCTCCTCTTCAGTCTGATACACTGTATTTGCTGGGAACAGACGCCAGTGCTTTTTGCACTGTGTATGGCAATGGGCACGCAATAGTGACTTTCCTTACCAGAAAACAACTCTTGAGCGTAGGACAGGAACTGCATGTGATTCAACTCCATTTACGACTAGGAAACAAACGCTAGCTTGCCCTACAAGAAACACACTCTGCTTTAGATAAAAGAGCACTCTTCTACTCTACTGTGTTTCCTATGGGGTCCAAACAGTGAGCTTGCTCAGAACAAAAGAACTGTGCTTCCTACACACATGGGCCATATCTAGGTCAACTCTGCTTAGGAAACTGAAAAGAACAGTAGATCCTCTTCAGTCCAATACACTATACTTGCTAGGAACAGACGGGAGTGCTATTTGCACTGTGTATGGCAATGGGAGCGCAATAGTGACTTTCCTTCCCAGAAAACAACTCTTGCTCATAGGACCAGAAACTGCATGTGATTCAACTCCATTTAGGACTGGGAAACAAACGCTACCTTGCCTTACAAGAAACACACTCTGCTTTAGAGAAAAGAACACTCTTCTACTCTACTGTGTTTCCTATAGGGCCAGAACAGTGAGCTTGCTCAGAATAAAAGAACTGTGCTTCCTACACCCACGGGCCATATCTAGTTCAACTCTCCTTAGGAAACTGACAAGAACAGTAGATCCTCTTCAGTCCAATACACTGTACATGCTGGGAACAGATGCCAGTGCTATTTGCCCTGTGTATGACAAAAGGGAGCGCAATAGTGACTCTTCTTACCAGAAAACGACTCTTGCTCTTAGGACCAGAAACTGCATGTGATTCAACTCCATTTAGTACTGGGAAACAAATGCTAGCTCGCCTTAAAAGAAACACACTCTGCTTTTGAGAAAAGATCACTCTTCTACTCTAATGTGTTTCCTATAGGGCCAGAACAGTGAGCTTGCTCAGAAAAAACGAACTGTGCTTCCTACACACACGGGCCATATCTAGTTCAACTCTGCTTAGGAAACTGACAAGAACATTAGACCCTCTTCACTCAAATACACTGTACATGCTGGGAACAGACGCGAGTGCTATTTGCCCTGTGTATGACAATGGGAGCACAATAGTGACTCTTCTTACCAGAAAACAACTCTTGCTCATAGAACCAGAAACTGCATGTGACTCAACGCCATTTAGGACTCTGAAAATATGCTAGCTCGCCTTACAAGAAACACACTCTGCTTTTGAGAAAAGATCACTCTTCTACTCTACTGTGTTTCCTATAGGGCCAGAACAGTGAGCTTGCTCAGAAGAAAAGAACTGTGCTTCCTTCACACACGGCCATATCTATTTCAATTCTGCTTATGAAACTGACAAGAACAGTAGATCCTCTTCTGTCCAATACACAGTACATGCTGGGAACAGACGCCAGTGCTATTTGCCCTGTGTATGACAAAGGAGCACAATAGTGACTCTTCTTACCAGAAAACAACACTTGCTCGTAGGACCACAAACTGCATGTGATTCAACTCCATATAGGACTGGGAAAAAAACGCTAGCTCGCCTTAAAAGAAACACACTCTGCTTTTGAGAAAAGAGCACTCTTCTACTCTACTGTGTTTCCTATGGGGTTTTAACAGTGAGCTTCCTCAGAAGAAAAGAACTGTGCTTCCTACACACACGGCCATATCTAGTTCAATTCTGCTTAGCCAACTGACAAGAACAGTAGCTCCTCTTCAGTCCAATACACTGTAGTTGCTGGCAAAAGACACGAGTGCTATTTGCACTGTGTATGGCAATGGGAGCGCAATAGTGACTTTCTTTACCAGAAAACAACTCTTGCTCGTGGGACCAACAACTGCATGTGATTCAACTCCATTTGGGACTGGGAAACAAACACTAGCTCGCCTTAAAAGAAACACACTCTGCTTTTGAGAAAAGAGCACTCTTCTACTCTACTGTGTTTCCTATGTGGTCTGAACAGTAAGCTTGCTCAGAACAAAAGAACTGTGCTTCCTACACACACGGGCCATATCTAGTTCAACTCTGCTTAGCATACTGACAAGAACAGTAGATCCTCCTCAGTCCAATACACTGTGCATGCTGGGAACAGACGCCAGTGCTATTTGCCCTGTGAATGACAATGGGAACGCAATAGTGACTCTTCTTACCAGAAAACAACTCTTGACCGTAGGACCAGAAACTGCATGTGTTTCAACTCCATTTAGGATAGGGAAACAAACGCTAGCTCGCCTTACAAGAAACACACTCTGCTTTTGAGAAAAGAGCACTCTTCTACTCTACAGTGTTTCCTATAGGGCCAGAACAGTGAGCTTGCTCAGAACAAAATAACTGTGCTTCCTACACACACGGCCATATCTAGTTCAATTCTGCTTAGCATACTGACAAGAACAGTAGATCTTCTTCAGTCCAATACACTGTACATGCTGGGAACAGTCGCCAGTGCCTTTTGCCCTGTGTATGACAATGGGAGCGCAATAGTTACTCTTCTTACAAGAAAACAACTCTTGCTCGAAAAACCAGATACTGCATGTGATTCAACTCCATTTAGGACTGGGAAAAAAAAAAGCTAGGTCGCCTTACAAGAAACACACTCTGCTTTTGGAAAAGAGCACTCTTCTACTCTATTGTGTTTCCTATAGGGCCAGAACAGTGAGCTTGCTCAGTAAAAAAGAACTGTGCTTCCTACACACACGGCTATATCTAGTTCAACTCTGCTTAGGAAACTGACAAGAACAATAGATCCTCTTCAGTCCAATACAGTGTACAGGCTGGGAATAGACGCCAGTGCTATTTGCCCTGTGTATGACAATGGGAGCACAATAGTGACTCTTCTTACCAGAAAACTACTCTTACTCTTAGGACCAGAAACTGCATTTGATTCAACACCATTTAAGACTGGGAAACAAATGGTAGCTCGCCTTACAAGAAACACACTCTGCTTTTGAGAAAAGAGCACTCTTCTCCTCTACTGTGTTTCCTATTGGGTCCGAACAGTGAGCTTGCTCAGAACAAAAGAACTGTGCTTCCTACACACACGGGCCATATCTAGTTCAACTGTGCTTAGGAAACTGACAAGAACAGTGGCTCCTCTTCAGTCCAATACACTGTACTTGCTGGCAACAGACGCGAGTGCTATTTGTACTGTGTATGGCAATGGGAGCGCAATAGTGACTTTTCTTACCAGAAAACAACTCTTGCTCGTGAGACAAACAGCTGCATGTTATTCAACTCCATTTAGGTCTGGGAAACAAACGCTAGCTCTCCTTACAAGAAACACACTCTGCTTTTGAGAAAAGAGCACTCTTCTACTCTACTGTTTTTCTTATAGGGCCAGAACATTGAGCTTCCTCAGAAAAAAAGAACTGTGCTTCCTACACACGCGGGCCATATCTAGTTCAATTCTGCTTAGCATACTGACAAGAACAGTAGATCTTCTTCAGTCCAATACACTGTACATGCTGGGAACACACACCAGTGCTATTTGCCCTGTGTATGACAAAGGGAGCGCAATAGTGACTCTTCTTACCAGAAAACGACTCTTGCTCGTAGGACCAGAAACTGCATGGGATTCAACACCATTTAAGACTGGGAAACAAATGCTAGCTCGCCTTACAAAAAACACACTCTGCTTTTGAGAAAAGAGCACTCTTCTACTCTACTGTGTTTCCTATTGTGTCCGAACAGTGAGCTTGCTCAGAACAAAAGAACTGTGCTTCCTCCACACACGGGCCATATCTAGTTCAACTGTGCTTAGGAAACTGACAAGAACAGTAGCTCCTCTTCAGTCCAATACACTGTACTTGCTGGCAACAGACATGAGGGCTATTTGCACTGTGTATGGCAATGGGAGCGCAATAGTGACTCTTCTTACCATAAAACAACTCTTGCTCATAGGACCAGAAACTGGTGTGATTCAACTCCATTTAGGACAGGGAAACAAACGCTAGCTCGCCTTACAAGAAACACACTCTGCTTTTGAGAAAAGAGCACTCTTCTACTCTACTGTGTTTCCTATAGGGCCAGAACAGTGAGCTTGCTCAGAAAAAAAGAACTGTGCTTCCAACACAGACGGGCTATATCTAGTTCAACTCTGCTTAGGAAACTGACAAGAACAGTAGATCCTCTTCAGTCCAATACACTGTACATGCTGGGAACAGACACCAGTGCTATTTGCCCTGTGAATGACAATGGGAACGCAATAGTGACTCTTCTTACCAGAAAACAACTCTTGCTCGTAGGACCAGAAACTGCATGTGATTCAACTCCATTTAGGACTGGGAAACAAACGCTAGCTCGCCTAACAAGAAACACACTCTGCTTTTGAGAAAAGAGCACTCTTCTACTCTACTGTGTTTCCAATAGGGCCAGAACAGTGAGCTTCCTCAGAACAAAAGAACTGTGCTTCCTACACACACGGCCATATCTAGTTCAATTCTGCTTAGCAAACTGACAAGAACAGTAGATCTTCTTCAGTCCAATACACTGTACATGCTGGGAACAGTCGCCAGTGCTATTTGTCCTGTGTATGACAATGGGAGCGCAATAGTTACTCTTCTTACAAGAAAACAACTCTTGCTCGAAAAACCAGAAACTGCATGTGATTCAACTCCATTTAGGACTGGGAAAAAAAAAGCTAGGTCGCCTTACAAGAAACACACTCTGCTTTTGAAAAAAGAGCACTCTTCTACTCTACTGTGTTTCCTATTGGATCCGAACAGTGAGCTTGCTCAGAACAAAAGAACTGTGCTTCCTACACACGGGCCATATCTAGTTCAACTCTGCTTAGGAAACTGACAAGAACAGTAGCTCTTCTTCAGTCCAATACACTGTACTTGCTGGCAACAGCCGCCAGTGCTATTTGTACTGTGTATGGCAATGGGAGCGCAATAGTGACTTTCCTTACCAGAAAACAACTCTTGCTCGTGAAACCAACAACTGCATGTGATTCAACTCCATTTAGGACTGGGAAACAAACGCTAGCTCTCCTTACAAGAAACACACTCTGCTTTTGAGAAAAGAGCACTCTTCTACTCTACTGTGTTTCCTATAGGGCCAGAACAGTGAGCTTGCTCAGATCAAAAGAACTGTGCTTTCTACACACACGGGCCATATCTAGTTCAACTCTCCTTAGGAAACTGACAAGAACAGTAGATCCTCTTCAGTCCAATACACTGTATATGCTGGGAACAGACGCCAGTGCTATTTGCCCTGTGTATGTCAATGGGAGCGCAATAGTGACTGTTTTTACCAGAAAACAACTCTTGCTCGAAGGACCAGAAACTGCATGTGATTCAACTCCATTTAGGACTGTGAAACAAATGCTAGATCGCCTTACAAGAAACACACTCTGCTTTTGAAAAAAGAGCACTCTTCTACTCTACTGTGTTTCCTACGAAGTCTAAACAGTGAGCTTGCTCAGAACAAAAGAACTGTGCTTCCTACACATACGGCCATATCTAGTTCAATTCTACTTAGGAAACTGACAATAACAGTAGATCCTCTTCAGTCCAATACACTGTACATGCTGGGAACAGACGCCAGTGCTATTTGCCCTATATATGACAAAGGGAGCGCAATAGTGACTCTTCTTACCAAAAAACGACTCTTGCTCATAGGACCAGAAACTGCATGTGATTTAACTCCATTTAGGACTGGGAAACAAACGCTAGCTCGCCTTACAAGAAACACACTCTGCTTTTGAGAAAAGAGCACTCTTCTACTCTACTGTGTTTCCTATGGGGTTTGAACAGTGAGCTTCCTCAGAAGAAAAGAACTGTGCTTCCTACACACACGGCCATATCTAGTTCAATTTTGCTTAGCCAACTGACAAGAACAGTAGATCCTCCTCAGTCCAATAAACTGTACATGCTGGGAACAGTCGCCAGTGCTATTTGCCTTGTGTATGACAATGGGAGCGCAATAGTTACTCTTCTTATCAGAAAACAACTCTTGCTCGAAAAACCAGAAACTGCATGTTATTCAACTCCATTTTGGACTGGGAAAAAAAAAGCTAGGTCGCCTTACAAGAAACACACTCTGCTTTTGAGAAAAGAGCACTCTTCTACTCTATTGGGTTTCCTATAGGGCCAGAACAGTGAGGTTGCTCAGAACAAAAGAACTGTGCTTCCTACACACACGGGCTATATCTAGTTCAACTCTGCTTAGCAAACTGACAAGAACAATAGATCCTCTTCAGTCCAATACAGTGTACGGTCTGGGAACAGACGCCAGTGCTATTTGCCCTGTGTATGAAAATGGGAGCACAATATTGACTCTTCTTACCATAAAACAACTCTTGCTCTTAGGACCAGAAACTGCATGTGATTCAACACCATTTAGGACTGGAAACAAACGCTAGCTCGCCTTACAAAAAACACACTCTGCTTTTGAGAAAAGAGCACTCTTCTACTCTACAGTGTTTCCAATGGGGTCCGAACAGTGAGCTTGCTCAGAACAAAAGAACTGTGCTTCCTGCACACACGGGCCATATCTAGTTCAACTCTGCTTAGGAAACTGACAAAAACAGTAGCTCCTCTTCAGTCCAACACTGTACTTGCAGGGAACAGACGCGAGTGCTTTTTGCACTGTGTATGGCAATGGGCACGCAATAGTGACTTTCCTTACCAGAAAACAACTCTTGTGCGTAGGACCAGAAACTGCATGTGATTCAACTCTATTTAGGACTAGAAAACAAACGCTAGCTTGCCCTACAAGAATCACACTCTGCTTTAGAGAAAAGAGCACTCTTCTACTCTACTGTGTTTCCTATAGGGCCAGAACAGTGAGCTTGCTCAGAACATAAGAACTGAGCTTCCTATGCACACGGGCCATATCTAGTTCAACTCTGCTTAGGAAACTGACAAGAACAGTAGCTTCTCTTCATTCCGATACACTGTACTTGCTGGGAACAGACGCCAGGGCTATTTGCACTGTGTATGTCAATGGGAGCGCAATAGTGACTTTCCTTACCAGAAAACAACTCTTGCTCATAGGACCAGTATCTGCATGTGATTCAACTCCATTTAAGACTGGAAAACAAATGCTACCTCGCCTTACATAAAACACACTCTGCTTTTGAGAAAAGAGCACTCTTCTACTCTACTGTGTTTCCTATAGGGCCAGAACAGTGAGCTTGCTCAGAACATAATAACTGTGCTTCCTACACACACGGGCCATATCTAGTTCAACTCTGCTTAGGAACCTGACAAGAACAGTAGATACCCTTTAGTCCAATACACTGTACTTGCTGGGAACAGACGCCAGTGCTATTTGTCCTGTGTATGGCATTGGCAGGGCAATAATGACTATTCTTTCCATAAAACAACTCTTGCTCGTGGACCAGAACCTGCATGTGTTTCAACTCCATTTCGGACTGGGAAACAAATGCTAGCTCGCCTTACAAGAAACACACTCTGCTTTTGAGAAAAGATCACTCTTCTACTCTAATGTGTTTCCTATAGGGCCAGAACAGTGAGCTTGCTCAGAAAAAACGAACTGTGCTTCCTACACATACAGGCTATATCTAGTTCAACTCTGCTTAGGAAACTGACAAGAACAGTAGATCCTCTTCAGTCCAATACACTGTACATGCTGGGAACAGACGGCAGTGTTATTTGCCCTGTGAATGACAATGGGAACGCAATAGTGACTCTTCTTACCAGAAAACAACTCTTGCTCGTAGGACCAGAAACTGCATGTGTTTCAACTCCATTTAGGACTGGGAAACAAACGCTAGCTCGCCTTACAAGAAACACACTCTGCTTTTGAGAAAAGAGCACTCTTCTAGTCTACTGTGTTTCCTAATGGGTCCGAACAGTGAGCTTGCTCAGAACAAAAGAACTGTGCTTCCTACACACACGAGCCATATCTAGTTCAACTCTGCAAAGGAAACTGACAAGAACAGTAGCTCCTCTTCAGTCCAATACACTGTACTTGCTGGCAACAGACTCGAGTGCTATTTGTACTGTGTATGGCAATGGGAGCGCAATAGTGGCTTTCCTTACCAGAAAACAACTCTTGCTCCTGGGACCAACAACTGCATGTGATTCAAGTCCATTTAGGACTGGGAAACAAACGCTAGCTCCCCTTACAAGAAACACACTCTGCTTTTGAGAAAAGAGCACTCTTCTACTCTACTGTGTTTCCTATGGGGTCTGAACAGTAAGCTTGCTCAGAACAAAAGAACTGTGCTTCCTACACACACGGGCCATATCTAGTTCAACTCTGCTTAGGAAACTGACAAGAACATTAGACCCTCTTCACTCAAATACACTGTACATGCTGGGAACAGACGCGAGTGCTATTTGCCCTGTGTATGACAATGGGAGCACAATAGTGACTCTTCTTACCAGAAAACAACTCTTGCTCATAGAACCAGAAACTGCATGTGACTCAACGCCATTTAGGACTGTGAAAATATGCTAGCTCGCCTTACAAGAAACACACTCTGCTTTTGAGAAAAGATCACTCTTCTACTCTACTGTGTTTCCTATAGGGCCAGAACAGTGAGCTTGCTCAGAAGAAAAGAACTGTGCTTCCTTCACACACGGCCATATCTATTTCAATTCTGCTTATGAAACTGACAAGAACAGTAGATCCTCTTCTGTCCAATACACTGTACATGCTGGGAACAGACGCCAGTGCAATTTGCCCTGTGTATGACAAAGGAGCACAATAGTGACTCTTCTTACCAGAAAACAACACTTGCTTGTAGGACCACAAACTGCATGTGATTCAACTCCATATAGGACTGGGAAAAAAACGCTAGCTCGCCTTAAAAGAAACACACTCTGCTTTTGAGAAAAGAGCACTCTTCTACTCTACTGTGTTTCCTATGGGGTTTGAACAGTGAGCTTCCTCAGAAGAAAAGAACTGTGCTTCCTACACACACGGCCATATCTAGTTCAATTCTGCTTAGCCAACTGACAAGAACAGTAGCTCCTCTTCAGTCCAATACACTGTAGTTGCTGGCAAAAAACACGAGTGCTATTTGCACTGTGTATGGCAATGGGAGCGCAATAGTGACTTTCTTTACCAGAAAACAACTCTTGCTCGTGGGACCAACAACTGCATGTGATTCAACTCCATTTGGGACTGGGAAACAAACACTAGCTCGCCTTAAAAGAAACACACTCTGCTTTTGAGAAAAGAGCACTCTTCTACTCAACTCTGTTTCCTATGTGGTCTGAACAGTAAGCTTGCTCAGAACAAAAGAACTGTGCTTCCTACACACACGGGCCATATCTAGTTCAACTCTGCTTAGCATACTGACAAGAACAGTAGATCCTCCTAAGTCCAATACACTGTGCATGCTGGGAACAGACGCCAGTGCTATTTGCCCTGTGAATGACAATGGGAACGCAATAGTGACTCTTCTTACCAGAAAACAACTCTTGACCGTAGGACCAGAAACTGCATGTGTTTCAACTCCATTTAGGAATGGGAAACAAACGCTAGCTCGCCTTACAAGAAACACACTCTGCTTTTGAGAAAAGAGCACTCTTCTACTCTACTGTGTTTCCTATAGGGCCAGAACAGTGAGCTTGCTCAGAACAAAATAACTGTGCTTCCTACACACACGGCCATATCTAGTTCAATTCTGCTTAGCATACTGACAAGAACAGTAGATCTTCTTCAGTCCAATACACTGTACATGCTGGGAACAGTCGCCAGTGCCTTTTGCCCTGTGTATGACAATGGGAGCGCAATAGTTACTCTTCTTACAAGAAAACAACTCTTGCTCGAAAAACCAGAAACTGCATGTGATTCAACTCCATTTAGGACTGGGAAAAAAAAAGCTAGGTCGCCTTACAAGAAACACACTCTGCTTTTGGAAAAGAGCACTCTTCTACTCTATTGTGTTTCCTATAGGGCCAGAACAGTGAGCTTGCTCAGAAAAAAAGAACTGTGCTTCCTACACACACGGCTATATCTAGTTCAACTCTGCTTAGGAAACTGACAAGAACAAGAGATCCTCTTCAGTCCAATACAGTGTAAAGGCTGGGAACAGACGCCAGTGCTATTTGCCCTGTGTATGACAATGGGAGCACAATAGTGACTCTTCTTACCAGAAAACAACTCTTGCCCTTAGGACCAGAAACTGCATTTGATTCAACACCATTTAGGACTGGGAAACAAACGCTAGCTTGCCTTACAAGAAACACACTCTGCTTTTGAGAAAAGAGCACTCTTCTACTCTACTGTGTTTCCTATGGGGTCTGAACAGTAAGCTTGCTCAGAACAAAAGAACTGTGCTTCCTACACACACGGGCCATATCTAGTTCAACTCTGCTTAGGAAACTGACAAGAACATTAGACCCTCTTCAGTCTAATACACTGTACATGCTGGGAACAGACGCGAGTGCTATTTGCCCTGTGTATGACAATGGGAGCACAATAGTGACTCTTCTTACCAGAAAACAACTCTTGCTCATAGAACCAGAAACTGCATGTGACTCAACGCCATTTAGGACTGGGAAACAAATGCTAGCTCGCCTTACAAGAAACACACTCTGCTTTTGAGAAAAGATCACTCTTCTACTCAACTGTGTTTCCTATAGGGCCAGAACAGTGAGCTTGCTCAGAAGAAAAGAACTGTGCTTCCTTCACACACGGCCATATCTATTTCAATTCTGCTTATGAAACTGACAAGAACAGTAGATCCTCTTCTGTCCAATACACTGTACATGCTGGGAACAGACGCCAGTGCTATTTGCCCTGTGTATGACAAAGGAGCACAATAGTGACTCTTCTTACCAGAAAACAACTCTTGCTTGTAGGACCACAAACTGCATGTCATTCAACTCCATTTAGGACTGGGAAATAAACGCTAGCTCGCCTTAAAAGAAACACACTCTGCTTTTGAGAAAAGAGCACTCTTCTACTCTACTGTGTTTCTTATGGTGTTTGAACAGTGAGCTTCCTCAGAAGAAAAGAACTGTGCTTCCTACACACACGGCCATATCTAGTTCAATTCTGCTTAGCCAACTGACAAGAACAGTAGCTCCTCTTCAGTACAATACACTGTAGTTGCTGGCAAAAGACACGAGTGCTATTTGCACTGTGTATGGCAATGGGAGCGCAATAGTGACTTTCTTTACCAGAAAACAACTCTTGCTCGTGGGACCAACAACTGCATGTGATTCAACTCCATTTGGGACTGGGAAACAAACACTAGCTCGCCTTAAAAGAAACACACTCTGCTTTTGAGAAAAGAGCACTCTTCTACTCTACTGTGTTTCCTATGTGGTCTGAACAGTAAGCTTGCTCAGAACAAAAGAACTGTGCTTCCTACACACACGGGCCATATCTAGTTCAACTGTGCTTAGCATACTGACAAGAACAGTAGATCCTCCTCAGTCCAATACACTGTACATGCTGGGAACAGACGCCAGTGCTATTTGCCCTGTGAATGAAATGGGAACGCAATAGTGACTCTTCTTACCAGAAAACAACTCTTGACCGTAGGACCAGAAACTGCATGTGTTTCAACTCCATTTAGGAATGGGAAACAAACGCTAGCTCGCCTTACAAGAAACACACTCTGCTTTTGAGAAAAGAGCACTCTTCTACTGTACTGTGTTTCCTATAGGGCCAGAACAGTGAGCTTGCTCAGAACAAAAGAACTGTGCTTCCTACACACACGGCCATATCTAGTTCAATTCTGCTTAGCATACTGACAGGAACAGTAGATCTTCTTCAGTCCAATACACTGTACATGCTGGGAACAGTTGCCAGTGCTGTTTGCCCTGTGTATGACAATGGGAGCGCAATAGTTACTCTTCTTAAAAGAAAAAAACTCTTGCTCGAAAAACCAGAAACTGCATGTGATTCAACTCCATTTAGGACTGAGAAAAAAAAAGCTAGGTCGCCTTACAAGAAACACACTCTGCTTTTGGAAAAGAGCACTCTTCTACTCTATTGTGTTTCCTATAGGGCCAGAACAGTGAGCTTGCTCAGAAAATAAGAACTGTGCTTCCTACACACACGGCTATATCTAGTTCAACTCTGCTTAGGAAACTGACAAGAACAATAGATCCTCTTCAGTCCAATACAGTATACAGGCTGGGAATAGACGCCAGTGCTATTTGCCCTGTGTATGACAATGGGAGCACAATAGTGACTCTTCTTACCAGAAAACTACTCTTGCTCTTAGGACCAGAAACTGCATGTGATTCAACACCATTTAAGACTGGGAAACAAATGGTAGCTCGCCTTACAAGAAACACACTCTGCTTTTGAGAAAAGAGCACTCTTCTACTCTACTGTGTTTCCTATTGTGTCCCAACAGTGAGCTTGCTCAGAACAAAAGAACTGTGTTTCCTACACACACGGGCCATATCTAGCTCAACTCTGCATAGGAAACTGACAAGAACAGTAGCTCCTCTTCAGTCCAATACACTGTACTTGCTGGCAACAGACTCGAGTGCTATTTGTACTGTGTATGGCAATGGGAGCGCAATAGTGGCTTTCCTTACCGGAAAACAACTCTTGCTCCTGGGACCAACAACTGCATGTGATTCAACTCCATTTAGGACTGGGAAACAAACGCTAGCTCCCCTTACAAGAAACACACTCGGCTTTTGAGAAAAGAGCACTCTTCTACTCTACTGTGTTTCCTATGTGGTCTGAACAGTAAGCTTGCTAAGAACAAAAGAACTGTGCTTCCTACACACACGGGCCATATCTATTTCAATTCTGCTTATGAAACTGACAAGAACAGTAGATCCTCTTCTGTCCAATACACTGTACATGCTAGGAACAGACACCAGTGCTATTTGCCCTGTGTATGACAAAGGAGCACAATAGTGACTCTTCTTACCAGAAAACAACTCTTGCTCGTAGGACCACAAACTGCATGTGATTCAACTCCATTTAGGACTGGAAAACAAACACTAGCTTGCCTTAAAAGAAACACACTCTACTTTTGAGAAAAGAGCACTCTTCTACTCTAATGTGTTTCCTGTGGGGTTTGAACAGTGAGCTTCCTCAGAAGAAAAGAACTGTGCTTCCTACACACACGGCCATATCTAGTTCAATTCTGCTTAGCCAACTGACAAGAACAGTAGCTCCTCTTCAGTCCAATACACTGTAGTTGCTGGCAAAAGACACGAGTGCTATTTGCACTGTGTATGGCAATGGGAGCGCAATAGTGACTTTCTTTACCAGAAAACAACTCTTGCTCGTGGGACCAACAACTGCATGTGATTCAACTCCATTTGGGACTGGGAAACAAACACTAGCTCGCCTTAAAAGAAACACACTCTGCTTTTGAGAAAAGAGCACTCTTCTACTCTACTGTGTTTCCTATGTGGTCTGAACAGTAAGCTTGCTCAGAACAAAAGAACTGTGCTTCCTACACACACGGGCCATATCTAGTTCAACTGTGCTTAGCATACTGACAAGAACAGTATATCCTCCTCAGTCCAATACACTGTACATGCTGGGAACAGACGCCAGTGCTATTTGCCCTGTGAATGAAATGGGAACGCAATAGTGACTCTTCTTACCAGAAAACAACTCTTGACCGTAGGACCAGAAACTGCATGTGTTTCAACTCCATTTAGGAATGGGAAACAAACGCTAGCTCGCCTTACAAGAAACACACTCTGCTTTTGAGAAAAGAGCACTCTTCTACTGTACTGTGTTTCCTATAGGGCCAGAACAGTGAGCTTGCTCAGAACAAAAGAACTATGCTTCCTACACACACGGCCATATCTAGTTCAATTCTGCTTAGCATACTGACAAGAACAGTAGATCTTCTTCAGTCCAATACACTGTACATGCTGGGAACAGTCGCCAGTGCTGTTTGCCCTGTGTATGACAATGGGAGCGCAATAGTTACTCTTCTTAAAAGAAAAAAACTCTTGCTCGAAAAACCAGAAACTGCATGTGATTCAACTCCATTTAGGACTGAGAAAAAAAAAGCTAGGTCGCCTTACAAGAAACACACTCTGCTTTTGGAAAAGAGCACTCTTCTACTCTATTGTGTTTCCTATAGGGCCAGAACAGTGAGCTTGCTCAGAAAATAAGAACTGTGCTTCCTACACACACGGCTATATCTAGTTCAACTCTGCTTAGGAAACTGACAAGAACAATAGATCCTCTTCAGTCCAATACAGTGTACAGGCTGGGAATAGACGCCAGTGCTATTTGCCCTGTGTATGACAATGGGAGCACAATAGTGACTCTTCTTACCAGAAAACTACTCTTGCTCTTAGGACCAGAAACTGCATGTGATTCAACACCATTTAAGACTGGGAAACAAATGGTAGCTCGCCTTACAAGAAACACACTCTGCTTTTGAGAAAAGAGCACTCTTCTACTCTACTGTGTTTCCTATTGTGTCCCAACAGTGAGCTTGCTCAGAACAAAAGAACTGTGTTTCCTATACACACGGGCCATATCTAGCTCAACTCTGCATAGGAAACTGACAAGAACAGTAGCTCCTCTTCAGTCCAATACACTGTACTTGCTGGCAACAGACTCGAGTGCTATTTGTACTGTGTATGGCAATGGGAGCGCAATAGTGGCTTTCCTTACCGGAAAACAACTCTTGCTCCTGGGACCAACAACTGCATGTGATTCAACTCCATTTAGGACTGGGAAACAAACGCTAGCTCCCCTTACAAGAAACACACTCGGCTTTTGAGAAAAGAGCACTCTTCTACTCTACTGTGTTTCCTATGTGGTCTGAACAGTAAGCTTGCTAAGAACAAAAGAACTGTGCTTCCTACACACACGGGCCATATCTATTTCAATTCTGCTTATGAAACTGACAAGAACAGTAGATCCTCTTCTGTCCAATACACTGTACATGCTAGGAACAGACACCAGTGCTATTTGCCCTGTGTATGACAAAGGAGCACAATAGTGACTCTTCTTACCAGAAAACAACTCTTGCTCGTAGGACCACAAACTGCATGTGATTCAACTCCATTTAGGACTGGAAAACAAACACTAGCTTGCCTTAAAAGAAACACACTCTACTTTTGAGAAAAGAGCACTCTTCTACTCTACTGTGTTTCCTGTGGGGTTTGAACAGTGAGCTTCCTCAGAAGAAAAGAACTGTGCTTCCTACACACACGGCCATATCTAGTTCAATTCTGCTTAGCCAACTGACAAGAACAGTAGCTCCTCTTCAGTCCAATACACTGTAGTTGCTGGCAAAAGACACGAGTGCTATTTGCACTGTGTATGGCAATGGGAGCGCAATAGTGACTTTCTTTACCAGAAAACAACTCTTGCTCGTGGGACCAACAACTGCATGTGATTCAACTCCATTTGGGACTGGGAAACAAACACTAGCTCGCCTTAAAAGAAACACACTCTGCTTTTGAGAAAAGAGCACTCTTCTACTCTACTGTGTTTCCTATGTGTTCTGAACAGTAAGCTTGCTCAGAACAAAAGAACTGTGCTTCCTACACACACGGGCCATATCTAGTTCAACTGTGCTTAGCATACTGACAAGAACAGTAGATCCTCCTCAGTCCAATACACTGTACATGCTGGGAACAGACGCCAGTGCTATTTGCCCTGTGAATGAAATGGGAACGCAATAGTGACTCTTCTTACCAGAAAACAACTCTTGACCGTAGGACCAGAAACTGCATGTGTTTCAACTCCATTTAGGAATGGGAAACAAACGCTAGCTCGCCTTACAAGAAACACACTCTGCTTTTGAGAAAAGAGCACTCTTCTACTGTACTGTGTTTCCTATAGGGCCAGAACAGTGAGCTTGCTCAGAACAAAATAACTGTGCTTCCTACACACACGGCCATATCTAGTTCAATTCTGCTTAGCATACTGACAAGAACAGTAGATCTTCTTCAGTCCAATACACTGTACATGCTGGGAACAGTCGCCAGTGCCTTTTGCCCTGTGTATGACAATGGGAGCGCAATAGTTACTCTTCTTACAAGAAAACAACTCTTGCTCGAAAAACCAGAAACTGCATGTGATTCAACTCCATTTAGGACTGGGAAAAAAAAAGCTAGGTCGCCTTACAAGAAACACACTCTGCTTTTGGAAAAGAGCACTCTTCTACTCTATTGTGTTTCCTATAGGGCCAGAACAGTGAGCTTGCTCAGAAAAAAAGAACTGTGCTTCCTACACACACGGCTATATCTAGTTCAACTCTGCTTAGGAAACTGACAAGAACAAGAGATCCTCTTCAGTCCAATACAGTGTAAAGGCTGGGAACAGACGCCAGTGCTATTTGCCCTGTGTATGACAATGGGAGCACAATAGTGACTCTTCTTACCAGAAAACAACTCTTGCCCTTAGGACCAGAAACTGCATTTGATTCAACACCATTTAGGACTGGGAAACAAACGCTAGCTTGCCTTACAAGAAACACACTCTGCTTTTGAGAAAAGAGCACTCTTCTACTCTACTGTGTTTCCTATTGGGTCCGAACAGTGAGCTTGCTCAGAACAAAAGAACTGTGCTTCCTACACACACGGGCCATATCTAGTTCAACTCTGCATAGGAAACTGACAAGAACAGTAGCTCCTCTTCAGTCCAATACACTGTACTTGCTGGCAACAGACTCGAGTGCTATTTGTACTGTGTATGGCAATGGGAGCGCAATAGTGGCTTTCCTTACCAGAAAGCAACTCTTGCTCCTGGGACCAACAACTGCATGTGATTCAAGTCCATTTAGGACTGGGAAACAAACGCTAGCTCCCCTTACAAGAAACACACTCTGCTTTTGAGAAAAGAGCACTCTTCTACTCTACTGTGTTTCCTATGGGGTCTGAACAGTAAGCTTGCTCAGAACAAAAGAACTGTGCTTCCTACACACACGGGCCATATCTAGTTCAACTCTGCTTAGGAAACTGACAAGAACATTAGACCCTCTTCAGTCTAATACACTGTACATGCTGGGAACAGACGCGAGTGCTATTTGCCCTGTGTATGACAATGGGAGCACAATAGTGACTCTTCTTACCAGAAAACAACTCTTGCTCATAGAACCAGAAACTGCATGTGACTCAACGCCATTTAGGACTGGGAAACAAACGCTAGCTCGCCTTACAAGAAACACACTCTGCTTTTGAGAAAAGAGCACTCTTCTACTGTACTGTGTTTCCTATAGGGCCAGAACAGTGAGCTTGCTCAGAACAAAAGAACTATGCTTCCTACACACACGGCCATATCTAGTTCAATTCTGCTTAGCATACTGGCAAGAACAGTAGATCTTCTTCAGTCCAATACACTGTACATGCTGGGAACAGTCGCCAGTGCTGTTTGCCCTGTGTATGACAATGGGAGCGCAATAGTTACTCTTCTTAAAAGAAAAAAACTCTTGCTCGAAAAACCAGAAACTGCATGTGATTCAACTCCATTTAGGACTGAGAAAAAAAAAGCTAGGTCGCCTTACAAGAAACACACTCTGCTTTTGGAAAAGAGCACTCTTCTACTCTATTGTGTTTCCTATAGGGCCAGAACAGTGAGCTTGCTCAGAAAATAAGAACTGTGCTTCCTACACACACGGCTATATCTAGTTCAACTCTGCTTAGGAAACTGACAAGAACAATAGATCCTCTTCAGTCCAATACAGTGTACAGGCTGGGAATAGACGCCAGTGCTATTTGCCCTGTGTATGACAATGGGAGCACAATAGTGACTCTTCTTACCAGAAAACTACTCTTGCTCTTAGGACCAGAAACTGCATGTGATTCAACACCATTTAAGACTGGGAAACAAATGGTAGCTCGCCTTACAAGAAACACACTCTGCTTTTGAGAAAAGAGCACTCTTCTACTCTACTGTGTTTCCTATTGTGTCCCAACAGTGAGCTTGCTCAGAACAAAAGAACTGTGTTTCCTACACACACGGGCCATATCTAGCTCAACTCTGCATAGGAAACTGACAAGAACAGTAGCTCCTCTTCAGTCCAATACACTGTACTTGCTGGCAACAGACTCGAGTGCTATTTGTACTGTGTATGGCAATGGGAGCGCAATAGTGGCTTTCCTTACCGGAAAACAACTCTTGCTCCTGGGACCAACAACTGCATGTGATTCAACTCCATTTAGGACTGGGAAACAAACGCTAGCTCCCCTTACAAGAAACACACTCGGCTTTTGAGAAAAGAGCACTCTTCTACTCTACTGTGTTTCCTATGTGGTCTGAACAGTAAGCTTGCTAAGAACAAAAGAACTGTGCTTCCTACACACACGGGCCATATCTATTTCAATTCTGCTTATGAAACTGACAAGAACAGTAGATCCTCTTCTGTCCAATACACTGTACATGCTAGGAACAGACACCAGTGCTATTTGCCCTGTGTATGACAAAGGAGCACAATAGTGACTCTTCTTACCAGAAAACAACTCTTGCTCGTAGGACCACAAACTGCATGTGATTCAACTCCATTTAGGACTGGAAAACAAACACTAGCTTGCCTTAAAAGAAACACACTCTACTTTTGAGAAAAGAGCACTCTTCTACTCTAATGTGTTTCCTGTGGGGTTTGAACAGTGAGCTTCCTCAGAAGAAAAGAACTGTGCTTCCTACACACACGGCCATATCTAGTTCAATTCTGCTTAGCCAACTGACAAGAACAGTAGCTCCTCTTCAGTCCAATACACTGTAGTTGCTGGCAAAAGACACGAGTGCTATTTGCACTGTGTATGGCAATGGGAGCGCAATAGTGACTTTCTTTACCAGAAAACAACTCTTGCTCGTGGGACCAACAACTGCATGTGATTCAACTCCATTTGGGACTGGGAAACAAACACTAGCTCGCCTTAAAAGAAACACACTCTGCTTTTGAGAAAAGAGCACTCTTCTACTCTACTGTGTTTCCTATGTGGTCTGAACAGTAAGCTTGCTCAGAACAAAAGAACTGTGCTTCCTACACACACGGGCCATATCTAGTTCAACTGTGCTTAGCATACTGACAAGAACAGTATATCCTCCTCAGTCCAATACACTGTACATGCTGGGAACAGATGCCAGTGCTATTTGCCCTGTGAATGAAATGGGAACGCAATAGTGACTCTTCTTACCAGAAAACAACTCTTGACCGTAGGACCAGAAACTGCATGTGTTTCAACTCCATTTAGGAATGGGAAACAAACGCTAGCTCGCCTTACAAGAAACACACTCTGCTTTTGAGAAAAGAGCACTCTTCTACTCTACTGTGTTTCCTATAGGGCCACAACATTGAGCTTCTTCAGAACAAAAGAACTGTGCTTCCTAGACACACGGGCCATATCTAGTTCAACTGTGCTTAGGAAACTGACAAGAACAGTAGCTCCTCTTCAGTCCAATACACTGTACTTGCTGGCAACAGACGCGAGTGCTATTTGTACTGTGTGTGGCAATGGGAGCGCAATAGTGACTTTTCTTACCAGAAAACAACTCTTGCTCGTGAGACAAACAGCTGCATGTTATTCAACTCCATTTAGGTCTGGGAAACAAACGCTAGCTCTCCTTACAAGAAACACACTCTGCTTTTGAGGAAAGAGCACTCTTCTACTCTACTGTGTTTCCTATAGGGCCAGAACATTGAGCTTCCTCAGAAAAAAAGAACTGTGCTTCCTACACACACGGCCATATCTAGTTCAATTCTGCTTAGTATACTGACAAGAACAGTAGATCTTCTTCAGTCCAATACACTGTACATGCTGGGAACAGACGCCAGTGCTATTTGCCCTGTGTATGACAAAGGGAGCGCAATAGTGACTCTACTTACCAGAAAACGACTCTTGCTCGTAGGACCAGAAACTGCATGGGATTCCACTCCATTTAGGACTGGGAAACAAACGCTAGCTCGCCTTACAAGAAACACACTCTGCTTTTGAGAAAAGAGCACTCTTCTACTCTACTGTGTTTTCTATGGGGTTTGAACAGTGAGCTTCCTCAGAAAAAAAGAACTGTGCTTCCTACACACGGCCATATCTAGTTCAATTCTGCTTAGCCAACTGACAAGAACAGTAGATCCTCTTCAGTCCAATACACTGTACATGCTGGGAACAGTCGCCAGTGCTATTTGCCCTGTGTATGACAATGGGAGCGCAATAGTTACTCTTCTTACCAGAAAACAACTCTTGCTCGAAAAACCAGAAACTGCATGTGATTCAACTCCATTTAAGACTGGGAAAAAAAAGATCGGTCGCCTTACAAGAAACACACTCTGCTTTTGAGAAAAGAGCACTCGTCAACTCTATTGTGTTTCCTATAGGGCCAGAACAGTGAGCTTGCTCAGAACAAAAGAACTGTGCTTCCTACACACACGGGCTATATCTAGTTCAACTCTGCTTAGGAAACTGACAAGAACAATAGATCCTCTTCAGTCCAGTACAGTGTAGAGCCTGGGAACAGACGCCAGTGCTATTTGCCCTGTGTATGAAAATGGGAGCACAATAGTGACTCTACTTACCAGAAAACAACTCTTGCTCTTAGGACCAGAAACTGCATGTGATTCAACACCATTTAGGACTGGGAAACAAACGCTAGCTCGCCTTACAAGAAACACACTCTGCTTTTGAGAAAAGAGCACTCTTCTACTCTACTGTGTTTCCTATTGGGTCCGAACAGTGAGCTTGCTCAGAACAAAAGAACTGTGCTTCCTCCACACACGGGCCATATCTAGTTAAACTGTGCTTAGGAAACTGACAAGAACAGTAGCTCCTCTTCAGTCCAATACACTGTACTTGCTGGCAACAGCCGCGAGTGCTATTTGTACTGTGTATGGCAATGGGAGCACAATAGTGACTTTCCTTACCAGAAAACAACTCTTGCTCGTAAAACCAACAACTGCATGTGATTCAACTCCATTTAGGACTGGGAAACAAACACTAGCTCTCCTTACAAGAAACACACTCTGCTTTTGAGAAAAGAGCACTCTTCTACTCTACTGTGTTTCCTATAGGGCCAGAACAGTGAGCTTGCTCAGAACAAAAGAACTGTGCTTCCTACACACACGGGCCATATCTAGTTCAACTCTCCTTCGGAAACTGACAAGAACAGTAGATCCTCTTCAGTCCAATACACTGTATATGCTGGGAACAGACGCCAGTGCTATTTGCCCTGTGTATGTCAATGGGAGCGCAATAGTGACTCTTTTTACCAGAAAACAACTCTTACTCGAAGGACCAGAAACTGCATGTGATTCAACTCCATTTAGGACTGTGAAACAAATGATAGATCGCCTTACAAAAAACACACCCTGCTTTTGAAAAAAGAGCACTCTTCTACTCTACTGTGTTTCCTATGAAGTCTGAACAGTGAGCTTGCTCTGAACAAAAGAACTGTGCTTCCTACACATACGGCCATATCTAGTTCAATTCTACTTAGGAAACTGACAAGAACAGTAGATCCTCCTCAGTCCAATACACTGTACATGCTGGGAACAGTCGCCAGTGCTATTTGCCTTGTGTATGACAATGGGAGCGCAATAGTTACTCTTCTTATCAGAAAACAACTCTTGCTCAAAAAACCAGAAACTGCATGTTATTCAACTCCATTTTGGACTGGGAAAAAAAGCTAGGTCGCCTTACAAGAAACACACTCTGCTTTTGAGAAAAGAGCACTCTTCTACTCTATTGGGTTTCCTATAGGGCCAGAACAGTGAGCTTGCTCAGAACAAAAGAACTGTGCTTCCTACACACACGGGCTATATCTAGTTCAACTCTGCTTAGGAAACTGACAAGAACAATAGATCCTCTTCAGTCCAATACAGTGTACAGGCTGGGAACAGACGCCAGTGCTATTTGCCCTGTGTATGAAAATGGGAGCACAATAGTGACTCTTCTTACCAGAAAACAACTCTTGCTCTTAGGACCAGAAACTGCATGTGATTCAAGACCATTTAGGACTGGAAACAAACGCTAGCTCGCCTTACAAAAAACACACTCTGCTTTTGAGAAAAGAGCACTCTTCTACTCTACAGTGTTTCCTATGGGGTCCGAACAGTGAGCTTGCTCAGAACAAAAGAACTGTGCTTCCTACACACACGGGCCATATCTAGTTCAGCTCTGCTTAGGAAACTGACAAAGACAGTAGCTCCTCTTCAGTCCAACACTGTACTTGCAGGGAACAGACGCGAGTGCTTTTTGCACTGTGTATGGCAATGGGCGCACAATAGTGACTTTCCTTACCAGAAAACAACTCTTGTGCGTAGGACCAGAAACTGCATGTGATTCAACTCCATTTACGACTAGGAAACAAACGCTAGCTTGCCCTACAAGAAACACACTCTGCTTTAGAGAATAGAGCACTCTTCTACTCTACTGTGTTTCCTATAGGGCCAGAACAGTGAGCTTGCTCAGAACATAAGAACTGAGCTTCCTACACACACGGGCCATATCTAGTTCAACTCTGCTTAGGAAACTGACAAGAACAGTAGCTCCTCTTCATTCCGATACACTGTACTTGCTGGGAACAGACGCCAGGGCTATTTGCACTGTGTATGTCAATGGGAGCGCAATAGTGACTTTCCTTACCAGAAAACAACTCTTGCTCATAGGACCAGTATCTGCATGTGATTCAACTCCATTTAAGACTGGAAAACAAATGCTACCTCGCCTTACATGAAACACACTCTGCTTTTGAGAAAAGAGCACTCTTCTACTCTACTGTGTTTCCTATAGGGGCAGAACAGTGTGCTTGCTCAGAACATAATAACTGTGCTTCCTACACACACGGGCCATATCTAGTCCAACTCTGCTTAGGAACCTGACAAGAACAGTAGATACCCTTTAGTCCAATACACTGTACTTGCTGGGAACAGACGCCAGTGCTATTTGTCCTGTGTATGGCAATGGCAGCACAATAGTGACTATTCTTACCATAAAACAACTCTTGCTCGTAGGACCAGAAACTGCATGTGTTTCAACTCCATTTCAGACGGGGAAACAAATGCTAGCTCGCCTTACAAGAAACACACTCTGCTTTAGAGAAAAGAGCACTCTTCTACTCTACTGTGTTTCCTATAGGGCAAGAACAGTGAGCTTGCTCAGAACAAAAGAACTGTGCTTCCTACACACGGGCCATATCTAATTCAACTCTGCTTAGGAAACTGACAAGAACAGTAGCTCCTCTTCAGTCCGATACACTGTATTTGCTGGGAACAGACGCCAGTGCTATTTGCACTGTATATGGCAATGGGAGCGCAATAGGGACTTTCCTTACCAGAAAACAACTCTTGCTCGTAGGACCAGAAAGTGCATGTGATTCAACTCCATTTAGGACTGGCAAACAAATGCTAGCTCGCCTTACATGAAACACACTCTGCTTTTGAGAAAAGAGTACTCTTCTACTCTACTGTGTTTCCTATGGGGTCCAAACAGTGAGTTTGCTCAGAACAAAAGAACTGTGCTTCCTACACACATGGGCCATATCTAGGTCAACTCTGCTTAGGAAACTGAAAAGAACAGTAGATCCTCTTCAGTCCAATACACTGTACTTGCTGGGAACAGACGCGAGTGCTACTTGCACTGTGTATGGCAATGGGAACACAATAATGACTCGTCTTACCAGAAAACAACTCTTGCTCATAGGACAAAAAACTGCATGTGACTCAACTCCATTTAGGACTGGGAAACAAACTCTAGCTCACCTTTCAAGAAACACACTCTGCTTTTGAGAAAAGAGCACTCTTCTACTCTACTGTGTTTCCCATAGGGCCAGAACGGTGAATTTGCTCAGAACAAAAGAACTGTGCTTCCTACACACACGGGGCATATCTCGTTCACCTCTGCTTAGGAAACTGAAAGAACAGTAGCTCCTCTTCAGTCCGATACACTGTACTTGCTGGGATCAGACGCGAGTGCTATTTGCACTGTGAATGGCAATGGGAGCGCAATAGTGACTTTCCTTAACAGAAAACAACTCTTGCTCGTAGGACCAGAAACTGCATGTGATTCAACTCCATTTAGGACTGGGAAAAAAACGCTAGCTTGCCTTACAAGAAACACACCCTGCTTTTGAGAAAAGAGCACTCTTCTACTCTACTGTGTTTCCTATAGGGCCAGAACAGTGAGCTTGCTCAGAACATAATAACTGTGCTTCCTACACACACGGGCCATATCTAGTTCAACTCTGCTTAGGAAACTGAGAAGAACAGTAGCTCCTCTTCAGTCCAATACACTATACTTGCTAGGAAGAGACGGGAGTGCTATTTGCACTGTGTGGCAATGGGAGCGCAATAGTGACTTTCCTTACCAGAAAACAACTCTTGCTCGTAGGACCAGAAACTGCATGTGATTCAAATCCATTTAGGACTGGGAAACAAACGCTAGCTTGCCTTACAAGAAACACACTCTGCTTTTGAGAAAAGAGCACTCTTCTACTCTACTGTGTTTCCTATAGGGCCAGAACAGTGAGCTTGCTCAGAACATAATAACTGTGCTTCCTACACACACGAGCCATATCAAGTTCAACTCTGCTTAGGAATCTGACAAGAACAGTAGATCCCCTTAAGTCCAATACACTGTACTTGCTGGGAACAGAGGCCAGTGCTATTTGTCCTGTGTATGGCAATGGCAGCGCAATAGTGACTATTCTTACCATAAAACAACTCTTGCTCATAGGACCAGAAACTGCATGTGTTTCACCTCAATTTAGGACTGGGAAACAAAAGCTAGCTCGCCTTACAAGATACACACTCAGCTTTAGAGAAAAGAGCATTCTTCTACTCTACTGTATTTCCTATAGGGCCAGAACAGTGAGCTTGCTCAGAACAAAAGAACTGTGCTTCCTACACACGGGCCATATCTATTTCACCTCTGCTTAGGAAACTGACAAGAACAGTAGCTCCTCTTCATTCCGATACACTGTACTTGCTGGGAACAGACGCGAGTTCTATTTGCACTGTATATGGCAATAGGAGTGCAATAGTGACTTTCCTTACCAGAAAACAACTCTTGCTCGTAGGACCAGAAACTGCATGTGACTCAACTCCATTTAGGACTAAAAAACAAACGCTAGCTCGCCTTAAAAGAAACACAGTCGGCTTTTGAGAAAAGAACACTCTTCTACTCTACTGTGTTTCCTATAGGGCCAGAACAGTGAACTTGCTCAGAACATAAGAACTGAGCTTCCAACGCACACGGGCCATATCTAGGTCAACTCTGCTTAGGAAACTGACAAGAACAGTAGCTCCTCTTCAGTCTGATACACTGTACTTGCTGGGAACAGACGCCAGGGCTATTTGCACTGTGTATGTCAATGGGAGCGCAATAGTGACTTTCCTTACCAGAAAACAACTCTTGCTCGCAGTACCAGTAACTGCATGTGATTCAACTCCATTTAAGACTGGGAAACAAATGCTACCTCGCCTTACATGAAACACACTCTGCTTTTGAGAAAAGAGCACTCTTCTACTCTACTGTGTTTCCTATGGGGTCCGAACAGTGAGCTTGCTCAGAACAAAAGAACTGTGCTTCCTACACACATGGGCAATATCTAGTTCACCTCTGCTTCGGAAACTGAAAAGAACAGTAGATCCTATTCAGTCCAATACACTGTCCTTGCTGGGAACAGACGCGAGTGCTATTTGCACTGTGTATGGCAATGGGAGCACAATAGTGACTCGTCTTACCAGAAAACAACTCTTGCTCGTAGGACCAGAAACTGCATGTGCTTCAACTCCATTTCGGACTGGGAAACAAATGCTAGCTCGCCTTACAAGAAACAAACTCTGCTTTTGATAAAAGAACACTCTTCTACTCTACTGTGTTTCCCATAGGGCCAGAACAGTGAGCTTGCTCAGAACAAAAGAACTGTGCTTCCTACACACACGGGCCATATCAGTTCAACTCTGCTTAGGAAACTGACAAGAACAGTAGCTCCTCTTCAGTCCAATACACTATACTTGCTAGGAACAGACGTGAGTGCTATTTGCACTGTGTATGGCAATGGTAGCGCAATAGTGACTTTCCTTCCCAGAAAACAACTCTTGCTCGTAGGACCAGAAACTGCATGTGATTCAACTCCATTTAGGACTGGGAAACAAATGCTAGCTCGCCTTACATGAAAGACATTCTGCATTTGAGAAAAGAGCACTCTTCTACTCTACTGTGTTTCCTATGGGGTCCGAACAGTGAGCTTGCTCAGAACAAAAGAACTGTGCTTCCTACACACATGGGCAATATCTAGTTCACCTCTGCTTAGGAAACTGAAAAGAACAGTGGATCCTATTCAGTCCAATACACTGTACTTGCTGGGAACAGACGCGAGTGCTATTTGCACTGTGTATGGCAATGGGAGCACAATAGTGACTCGCCTTACCAGAAAACAACTCTTGCTCGTAGGACAAAAAACTGCATGTGACTCAACTCCATTTAGGACTGGGAAACAAACTCTAGCTCGCCTTACAAGAAACACACTCTGCTTTTGAGAAAAGAGCATTCTTCTACTCTACTGTGTTTCCCATAGGGCCAGAACGGTGAACTTGCTCAGAACAAAAGAACTGTGCTTCCTACATACACGGGGCATATCTAGTTCAACTCTGCTTAGGAAACTGAAAGACCAGGAGCTCCTCTTCAGTCCGATACACTGTACTTGCTGGGATCAGACGCGAGTGCTATTTGCACGGTGTATGGCAATGGGAGCGCAATAGTGACTTTCCTTACCAGAAAACAACTCTTGCTCGTAGGACCAGAAACTGCATGTGATTCAACTCCATTTAGGACTGGGAAAAAAACGCTAGCTTGCCTTACAAGCAACACACCCGCTTTTGAGAAAAGAGCACTCTTCTACTCTACTGTGTTTCCTATAGGGCAAGAACAATGAGCTTGCTCAGAACAAAAGAACTGTGCTTCCTACACATGGGCCATATCTAGTTCACCTCTGCTTAGGAAACTGACAAGAACAGTAGCTCCTCAGTCCGATACACTGTACTTGCTGGGAACAGACGCGAGTGCTATTTGCACTCTATATGGCAATAGGAGTGCAATAGTGACTTTCCTTACCAGAAAACAACTCTTGCTCGTAGGACCAGAAATTGCATGTGATTCAACTCCATTTAGGACTAGGAAACAAATGCTAGCTCGCCTTACAGGAAACAAACTCTGCTTTTGAGAAAAGAACACTCTTCTACTCTACTGTGTTTCCCATAGGGCCAGAACAGTAAGCTTGCTCAGAACAAAAGAACTGTGTTTCCTACTCACACGGGCCATATCTAGTTCAACTCTGCTTAGGAAACTGAGAAGAACAGTAGCTCCTCTTCAGTCCAATACACTATACTTGCTAGGAACAGACGGGAGTGCTATTTGCACTGTGTATGGCAATAGGAGTGCAATAGTGACTTTCCTTACCAGAAAACAACTCTTGCTCGTAGGACCAGAAACTGCATGTGATTCAACTCCATTTAGGAGTAGGAAACAAACGCTAGCTCGCCTTACAAGAAACACACTCTGCTTTAGAGAAAGGAGCAGTCTTCTACTCTACTGTGTTTCCTATGGGGTCCAAACAGTGAGCTTGCTCAGAACAAAAAAAATGGTGCTTCCTACACACACGGCCATATCTAGTTCAAGTCTGCTTAGGAACCTGACAAGAACAGTAGATCCTCTTCAGTCCAATACACTGTACTTGCTGGCAACAGACGCCAGTGCTATTTGTCCTGTGTATGGCAATGGCAGCGCAATGGTGACTTTCCTTACCAGAAAACAACTCTTGCTCATAGGACCAGATATGGCATGATATTCTACTCCATTTAGGACTGGGAAACAAACGCTAGCTCGCCTTACAAGAAACATACTCTGCTTTAGAGAAAGGAGCAGTCTTCTACTCTACTGTGTTTCCTATGGGGTCCAAACAGTAAGCTTGCTCAGAACAAAAGAACTGTGCTTCCTACACACGCGGACCATATGTAGTTCAACTCTGCTTAGGAACCTGACAAGAACAGTAGCTCCTCTTCAGTCCAACACTGTACTTGCAGGGAACAGACGCGAGTGCTATTTGCACTGTGTATGGCAATGGGGGCGCAATAGTGACTTTAATTACCAGAAAACAACTCTTGTGCGTAGGACCAGGAACTGCATGTGATTCAACTCCATTTAGGACTAGGAAACAAACGCTAGCTCGCCCTAAAAGAAACACAGTCGGCTTTAGAGAAAAGAACACTCTTCTTCTCTACTGTGTTTCCTATAGGGCCAGAACAGTGAGCTTGCTCAGAACATAATTACTGTGCTTCCTACACACACGGGCCATATCTAGTTCAACTCTGCTTAGGAACCTGACAAGAACAATAAATACCCTTTTGTCCAATACAACGTACTTGCTGGGAACAGACGCCAGTGCTATTTGTCCTGTATATGGCAATGGCAGCGCAATAGTGACTATTGTTACCATAAAACAACTCTTGCTCATAGGACCAGAAACTGCATGTGTTTCACCTCCATTTAGGACTGGGAAACAAATGCTACCTCGCCTTACATGAAACACACTCTGCTTTTGAGAAAAGAGCACTCTTCTACTCTACTGTGTTTCCTATGGGGTCCGAACAGTGAGCTTGCTCAGAACAAAAGAACTGTGCTTCCTACACACATGGGCAATATCTAGTTCACCTCTGCTTAGGAAACTGAAAAGAACAGTAGATCCTCTTCAGTCCAATACACTGTACTTGCTGGGAACAGACGCGAGTGCTATTTGCACTGTGTATGGCAATGGGAGCACAATAGTGACTCGCCTTACCAGAAAACAACTCTTGCACGTAGGACAAAAAACCGCATGTGACTCAACTCCATTTAGGACTGGGAAACAAACTCTAGCTCGCCTTACAAGAAACACACTCTGCTTTTGAGAAAAGAGCATTCTTCTACTCTACTGTGTTTCCCATAGGGCCAGAACGATGAACTTGCTCAGAACAAAAGAACTGTGCTTCCTACACACACGGGGCATATCTAATTCAACTCTGCTTAGGAAACTGAAAGAACAGTAGCTCCTCTTCAGTCCGATACACTGTACTTGCTGGGATCAGACGCGAGTGCTATTTGCACTGTGTATGGCAATGGGAGCGCAATAGTGACTTTCCTTAACAGAAAACAACTCTTGCTTGTAGGACCAGAAACTGCATGTGATTCAACTCCATTTAGGACAGGGAAAAAAATGCTAGCTTGCCTTACAAGAAACACACCCTGCTTTTGAGAAAAGAGCACTCTTCTACTCTACTGTGTTTCCTATAGGGCCAGAACAGTGAGCTTGCTCAGAACACAATAACTGTGCTTCCTACACACACGGGCCATATCTAGTTCAACTCTGCTTAGGAACCTGACAAGAACAGTAGATACCCTTTAGTCCAATACATTGTACTTGCAGGAAACAGACGCCAGTGCTATTTGTCCTGTGTATGGCAATGGCAGAGCAATAGTGACTATTCTTACCATAAAACAACTCTTGCTCGTAGGACCAGAAACAACATGTGTTTCAACTCCATTTCGGACTGGGAAACAAATACTAGCGCACCTTACAAGAAACACACTCTGCTTTAGAGAAAAGTGCACTCTTCTACTCTACTGTGTTTCCTATGGGGTCCAAACAGTGAGCTTGCTCAGAACAAAAGAACTGTGCTTCCTACACACATGGGCCATATATAGGTCAACTCTGCTTAGGAAACTGTGAAGAACAGTAGCTCCTCTTCAGTCCAATACACTATACTTGCTAGGAACAGACGGGAGTGCTATTTGCACTGTGTATGGCAATAGGAGTGCAATAGTGACTTTCCTTACCAGAAAACAACTCTTGCTCGTAGGACCAGAAACTGCATGTGATTCAACTCCATTTAGGACTGAGAAACAAACGCTAGCTCGCCTTACAAGAAACACACTCTGTTTTAGAGAAAGGAGCAGTCTTCTACTCTACTGTGTTTCCTATGGGGTCCAAACAGTGAGCTTGCTCAGAACAAAAAAAATGGTGCTTCCTACACACACGGCCATATCTAGTTCAAGTCTGCTTAGGAACCTGACAAGAACAGTAGATCCTCTTCAGTCCAATACACTGTACTTGCTGGCAACAGACGCCAGTGCTATTTGTCCTGTGTATGGCAATGGCAGCACAATAGTGACTTTCCTTACCAGAAAACAACTCTTGCTCATAGGACCAGAAACGGCATGATATTCTACTCCATTTAGGACTGGGAAACAAACGCTAGCTCGCCTTACAAGAAACACACTCTGCTTTAGAGAAAAAAGCAGTCTTCTACTCTACTGTGTTTCCTATGGGGTCCAAACAGTGAGCTTGCTCAGAACAAAAGAACTGTGCTTCCTACACACACGGACCATATGTAGTTCAACTCTGCTAGGAACCTGAGAAGAACAGTAGCTCCTCTTCAGTCAAACACTGTATTTGCAGGGAACAGACGCGAGTGCTATTTGCACTGTGTATGGCAATGGGCGCGCAATAGTGACTTTCCTTACCAGAAAACAACTCTTGTGCGTAGGACCAGAAACTGCATGTGATTCAACTCCATTTAGGACTAGGAAACAAACGCTAGCTCGCCCTACAAGAAACACAGTCGGCTTTAGAGAAAAGAACACTCTTCTACTCTACTGTGTTTCCTTTAGGGCCAGAACAGTGAGCTTGCTCAGAACATAATTACTGTGTTTCCTACACACACGGGCCATATCTAGTTCAACTCTGCTTAGGAACCTGACAAGAACAGTAGATACCCTTTAGTCCAATACACTGTACTTGCTGGGAACAGACGCCAGTGCTATTTGTCCTGTGTATGGCAATGGCAGCGCAATAGTGACTATTCTTACCATAAAAAACTCTTGCTCATAGGACCAGAAACTGCATGTGTTTCACCTCCATTTAGGACTGGGAAACAAATGCTACCTCGCCTTACATGAAACACACTCTGCTTTTGAGAAAAGAGCACTCTTCTACTCTACTGTGTTTCCTACGGGGTCCGAACAGTGAGCTTGCTCAGAACAAAAGAACTCTGCTTCCTACACACATGGGCAATATCTAGTTCACCTCTGCTTAGGAAACTGAAAAGAACAGTAGATCCTATTCAGTCCAATACACTGTACTTGCTGGGAACAGACGCGAGTGCTATTTGCACTGTGTATGGCAATGGGAGCACAATAGTGACTCGCCTTACCAGAAAACAACTCTTGCACGTAGGACAAAAAACCGCATGTGACTCAACTCCATTTAGGACTGGGAAACAAACTCTAGCTCGCCTTACAAGAAACACACTCTGCTTTTGAGAAAAGAGCATTCTTCTACTCTACTGTGTTTCCCATAGGGCCAGAACGGTGAACTTGCTCAGAACAAAAGAACTGTGCTTCCTACACACACGGGCCATATCTAGTTCAACTCTGCTTAGGAAACTGAGAAGAACAGTAGCTCCTCTTCAGTCCAATACACTATACTTGCTAGGAAGAGACGGGAGTGCTATTTGCACTGTGTGGCAATGGGAGCGCAATAGTGACTTTCCTTACCAGAAAACAACTCTTGCTGGTAGGACCAGAAACTGCATGTGATTCAACTCCATTTAGGACTGGGAAACAAACGCTAGCTCGCCTTACAAGAAACACACTCTGCTTTTGAGAAAAGAGCACTCTTCTACTCTACTGTGTTTCCTATAGGGCCAGAATAGTGAGCTTGCTCAGAACAAAAAAAAATTGTGCTTCCTACACACATGGCCATATCTAGTTCAAGTCTGCTTAGGCTCCTGACAAGAACAGTAGCTCCTCTTCAGTCCAATACACTGTACTTGCTGGCAACAGATGCCAGTGCTATTTGTCTTGTGTATGGCAATGGCAGCGCAATAGTGACTTTCCTTACCAGAAAACAACTCTTGCTCATAGTACCAGAAACTGCATGTGTTTCAACTCCATTTAGGACTGGGAAACAAACGCTAGCTCGCCTTCCAAGAAACACACTCTGCTTTAGAAAAAAGAGCACTCTTCTACAATACTGTGTTTCCTATGGGGTCCAAACAGTGAGCTTGCTCAGAACAAAAGAACTGTGCTTCCTACACACACGGACCATATGTAGTTCAACTCTGCTTAGGAAACTGACAAGAACAGTAGCTCCTCTTCAGTCCAACACTGTACTAGCAGGGAACAGACGCGAGTGCTATTTGCACTGTGTATGGCAATGGGAGCACAATAGTGACTCGTCTTACCAGAAAACAACTCTTGCTCATAGGACAAAAAACTGCATGTGACTCAACTCCATTTAGGACTGGGAAACAAACTCTAGCTCGCCTTACAAGAAACACACTCTGCTTTTGAGAAAAGAGCACTCTTCTATTCTACTGTGTTTTCCATCGGGCCAGAATGGTGAGCTTGCTCAGAACAAAAAAACTGTGCTTCCTACACACACGGGCCATATCTAGTTCAACTCTGCTTAGGAAACTGACAAGAACAGGAGCTCCTCTTCAGTCCGATACACTGTACTTGCTAGGAACAGACGAGAGTGCTATTTGCACTGAGTATGGCAATGGGAGCGCAATAGTGACTTTCCTTACCAGAAAACAACTCTTGCTCGTAGGATCAGAAACTGCATGTGATTCAACTCCATTTAGGACTGGGAAACAAACGCTAGCTCGCCTTACAAGAAACACACTCTGCTTTTGAGAAAAGAGCACTCTTCTATTCTACTGTGTTTTCCACAGGGCCAGAATGGTGAGCTTGCTCAGAACAAAAGAAATGTGCTTCCTAAGCACACGGGCCATATCTAGATCAACTCTGTGTAGGAAACGGACAAGAACAGTAGCTCCTATTCAGTCCAATACACTGTACTTGCTGGGAAAAGACGCAAGAGCTATTTGCACTGTATATGGCAATGGGATCCCAATAGTGACTCTTCTTACCAGAAAACAACTCTTGCTCGTAGGACCAGAAAATGCATGTGTTTCAACTCCATTTAGGACTGGGAAACAAACGCTAGCTCGCCTTACAAGAAACACACTCTGCTTTAGAGAAAAGAGCACTCTTCTACTCTACTGTGTTTCCTATAGGGCCAGAACGGTGAGCTTGCTCAGAATAAAAGAACTGTGCTTCCTACACACGTGGGGCATATCTAGTTCACCTCTGCTTAGGAACCTGACAAGAACAGTAGCTCGTCTTCAGTCCAACACTGTACTTGCTGGGAACAGATGCGAGTGCTATTTGCACTGTGAATGGAAATGGGAGCGCAATATTGGCTTTCCTTACCAGAAAAGAACTCTTGTTTGTAGAACCAGAAACTGCATGTGATTCAATTGCATTTAGGACTAGGAAACAAACACTAGCTTGCCTTACAAGAAACACACTCTGCTTTTGAGAAAAGAGCACTCTTCTACTCTACTGTGTTTCCTATGGGGTCCGAACAATGAGCTTGTTTAGAACAAAAGAACTGTGCTTCCTACACACATGGGCCATATATAGTTCACCTCTGCTTAGGAAACTGAAAAAAACAGTAGATCCTATTCAGTCCAATACACTGTACTTGCTGGGAAGAGATGCGAGGGCTATTTGCACTGTGTATGGCAATGGGAGCACAATTATGACTCGTCTTACCAGAAAACAACTCTTGCTCGTAGGAAAAATACTGCATGTGCCTTAACTCCATTTAGGACTGGGAAACAAAATCTAGCTCGCCTTACAAGAAACACACTCTGCTCTTGAGAAAAGAGCACTCTTCTACTCTACTGTGTTTTCCATAGGGCCAGAACGGTGAGCTTGCTCAGAACATAAGAACTGAGCTTCCTACACACACGGGCCATATCTAGTTCACCTCTGCTTAGGAAACTGACAAGAACAGTAGCTCCTCTTCAGTCCTATACACTGTACTTGCTGGGAACAGACGCCAGTGCTATTTGCACTGTGTATGGCAATGGGAGTGCAATAGTGACTTTCCTTACCAGAAAACAACTCTTGCTCATAGGACCAGAAACTGCATGTGATTCAACTCCATTTAGGACTGGGAAACAAATGCTAGCTCGCCTTACATGAAACACACTCTGCTTTTGAGAAAAGAGCACTCTTCTACTCTACTGTGTTTCCTATGGGGTCCGAACAGTGAGCTTGCTCAGAACAAAAGAACTGTGCTTTCTACACACATGGGCCATATAGTTCACCTCTGCTTAGGAAACTGAAAAGAACAGTAGATCCTATTCAGTCCAATACACTGTACTTGCTGGGAACAGACTCGAGTGCTATTTGCACTGTATATGGCAATGGGAGCACAATAGTGACTCGTCTTACCAGAAAACAACTCTTGCTCATAGGACAAAAAACTGCATGTGACTCAACTCCATTTAGGACTGGGAAACAAACTCTAGCTCGCCTTACAAGAAACACACTCTGCTTTTGAGAAAAGAGCACTCTTCTACTCTACTGTGTTTCCCATAGGGCCAGAACGGTGAGCTTTCTCAGAACAAAAAAACTGTGCTTCCTACACACATGGGCCATATCTAGTTCAACTCTGCTTAGGAAACTGACAAGAACAGTAGCTCCTCTTCAGTCCAATACACTGTACATGCTGGCATCAGACGCGAGTGCTATTTGCACTGTGTATGGCAATGGGAGCGCAATAGTGACTTTCCTTACCAGAAAACAACTCTTGCTCGTAGGACCAAAAACTGCATGGGATTCAACTCCATTTAGGACTGGGAAACAAACGCTAGCTCGCCTTACAAGAAACACACTCTGCTTTTGAGAAAAGAGCACTCTTCTACTCTACTGTGTTTCCTATGGGGTCCAAACAGTGAGCTTGCTCAGAACAAAAAAAATTGTGCTTCCTATACACACGACCATATCTAGTTCAAGTCTGCTTAGGAACATGACAAGAACAGTAGATCCTCTTCAGTCCAATACACTGTACTTGCTGGCAACAGACGTCAGTGTTATTTGTCCTGTGTATGCAATGGCAGCGCAATAGTGACTTTCCTTACCATAAAACAACTCTTGCTCGTAGGACCAGAAACTGGGTGTGTTTCAACTCCGTTTAGGACTGGGAAACAAACGCTAGCTCGCCTTACAAGAAACACACTCTGCTTTAGAGAAAAGAGCACTCTTCTACTCTACTGTGTTTCCTATGGGGTCCAAACAGTGAGCTTGCTCAGAACAAAAAAAATTGTGCTTCCTACACACACGGCCATATCTAGTTCAAGTCTGCTTAGGAACCTGACAAGAACAGTAGATCCTCTTCAGTCCAATACACTGTACTTGCTGGCAACAGATGCCAGTGCTATTTGTCCTGTGTATGGCAATGGCAGCGCAATAGTGACTTTCCTTACCAGAAAACAACTCTTGCTCATAGTACCAGAAACTGCATGTGATTCAACTCCATTTAGGACTGGGAAACAAACGCTACCTCGCCTTACAAGAAACACACTCTGCTTTAGAGAAAGAAGCACTCTTCTAGTCTACTGTGTTTCCTATAGGGCCAGAACAGTGAGCTTGCTCAGAACAAAAGAACTGTGCTTCCTACACACACAGACCATATCTCGTTCAACTCTGCTTAGAAACCTGAAAAGAACAGTTGCTCCTCTTCAGTCCAACACTGTACTTGCTGGGAACAGACGCGAGTGCTATTTGCACTGTGTATGGCAATGGGAGCACAATAGTGACTTTCCTTACCAGAAAACAACTCTTGTTCGTAGGACCAGAAACTGCATGTGATTCATCTCCATTTAGGACTAGGAAAAAAACGCTAGCTTTCCCTACAAGAAACACACTCTGCTTTAGAGAAAAGAGCACTCTTCTACTCTACTGTGTTTCCTAAAGGGCCAGAACAGTGAGCTTGCTCAGAACATAAGAACTGAGCTTCCAACACACACGGGCCATATCTCGTTCAACTCTGCTTAGGAAACTGACAAGAACAGTAGCTCCTCTTCAGTCCGATACACTGTACTTGCTGGGAACAGACGCCAGTACTATTTGCACTGTGTATGGCAATGGGAGTGCAATAGTGACTTTCCTTACCAGAACACAACTCTTGCTCATAAGACCAGAAACTGCATGTGATTCAACTCCATTTAGGACTGGGAAACAAACGCTACCTCGCCTTACATGAAACACACTCTGCTTTTGAGAAAAGAGCACTCTTCTACTCTACTGTGTTTCCTATGGGGTCCGAACAGTGAGCTTGCTCAGAACAAAAGAAATGTGCTTCCTACACACACGGGCCATATCTAGTTCAACTCTGCTTAGGAACCTGACAAGAACAGTAGATCCCCTTTAGTCCAATACACTGTACTTGCTGGGAACAGACGCCAGTGCTATTTGTCCTGTGTATGGAAATAGCAGCGCAATAGTGACTATTTTTACCATAAAACAACTCTTGCTCGTAGGACCAGAAACTGCATGTGTTTCAACTCCATTTAGGACTGGGAAACAAACGCTAGCTCGCCTTACAAGAAACACACTCTGCTTTAGAGAAAAGAGCACTCTTCTACTCTACTGTGTTTCCTATAGGGCCAGAATGGTGAGCTTGCTCAGAACAAAAGAACTGTGCTTCCTACACACATGGGCCATATCTAGTTCACCTCTGCTTAGGAACCTGACAAGAACAGTAGCTCGTCTTCAGTCCAACACTGTACTTGCTAGGAACAGACGCGAGTGCTATTTGCACTGTGAATGGCAATGGGAGCGCAATAGTGACTTTCCTTACCAGAAAATATCTCTTGTTTTTAGAACCAGAAACTGCATGTGATTCAATTGCATTTAGGACTAGGAAACAAACACTAGCTTGCCTTACAAGAAACACACTCTGCTTTTGAGAAAAGAGCACTCTTCTACTCTACTGTGTTTCCTATGGGGTCTGAACAATGAGCTTGCTTAGAACAAAAGAACTGTGCTTCCTACACACATGGGCCATATCTAGTTCACCACTGCTTAGGAAACTGAAAAAAACAGTAGATCCTATTCAGTCCAATACACTGTGCTTGCTGGGAACAGATGCGAGTGCTATTTGCACTGTTTATGGCAATGGGAGCACAATTATGACTCGTCTTACAAGAAAACAACTCTTGCTCGTAGGAAAAAAACTGCATGTGCCTCAACTCCGTTTAGGACTGGGAAACAAAATCTAGCTCGCCTTACAAGAAACACACTCTGCTTTTGAGAAAAGAGCACTCTTCTACTCTACTGTGTTTTCCATAGGGCCAGAACGGTGAGCTTGCTCAGAACATAAGAACTGAGCTTCCTACACACACAGGCCATATCTAGTTCAACTCTGCTTAGGAAACTGACAAGAACAGTAGCTCCTCTTCAGTCCTATACACTGTACTTGCTGGGAACAGACGCCAGTGCTATTTGCACTGTGTATGGCAATGGGAGTGCAATAGTGACTTTCCTTACCAGAAAACAACTCTTGCTCATAGGACCAGAAAATGCATGTGATTCAACTCCATTTAGGACTGGGAAACAAATGCTAGCTCGCCTTACATGAAACACACTCTGCTTTTGAGAAAAGAGCACTCTTCTACTCTACTGTGTTTCCTATGGGGTCCGAACAGTGAGCTTGCTCAGAACAAAAGAACTGTGCTTCCTACACACATGGGCAATATCTAGGTCAACTCTGCTTAGGAAACTGAAAAGAACAGTAGATCCTCTTCAGTCCAATACACTGTACTTGCTGGGAACAGACGCGAGTGCTATTTGCACTGTGTATGGCAATGGGAGCACAATATTGACTCGTCTTACCAGAAAACAACTCTTGCTCGTAGGACAAAAAACTGCATGTGACTCAACTCCATTTAGGACTGGGAAACAACCTCTAGCTCGCCTTACAGGAAACACACTCTGCTTTTGAGAAAAGAGCACTCTTCTACTCTACTGTGTTTCCCATAGGGCCAGAACGGTGAACTTGCTCAGAACAAAAGAACTGTTGTTCCTAAACACACGGGGCATATCTAGTTCAACTCTTCTTAGGAAACTGAAAGAACAGTAGCTCCTCTTCAGTCCGATACACTGTACTTGCTGGGATCAGACGTGAGTGCTATTTGCACTGTGTATGGCAATGGGAACGCAATAGTGACTTTCCTTAACAGAAAACAACTCTTGCTCGTAGAACCAGAAACTGCATGTGATTCAACTCCATTTAGGACTGGGAAAAAAACGCTAGCTTGCCTTACAAGAAACACACCCTGCTTTTGAGAAAAGAGCACTCTTCTACTCTACTGTGTTTCCTATAGGGCCAGAACAGTGAGCTTGCTCAGAACATAATAACTGTGCTTCCTACACACACGGGCCATATCTAGTTCAACTCTGCTTAGGAAACTGAGAAGAACAGTAGCTCCTCTTCAGTCCAATACACTATACTTGCTAGGAAGAGACGGGAGTGCTATTTGCACTGTGTGGCAATGGGAGCGCAATAGTGACTTTCCTTACCAGAAAACAACTCTTGCTGGTAGGACCAGAAACTGCATGTGATTCAACTCCATTTAGGACTGGGAAACAAACGCTAGCTCGCCTTACAAGAAACACACTCTGCTTTTGAGAAAAGAGCACTCTTCTACTCTACTGTGTTTCCTATAGGGCCAGAATAGTGAGCTTGCTCAGAACAAAAAAAAATTGTGCTTCCTACACACATGGCCATATCTAGTTCAAGTCTGCTTAGGCTCCTGACAAGAACAGTAGCTCCTCTTCAGTCCAATACACTGTACTTGCTGGCAACAGATGCCAGTGCTATTTGTCTTGTGTATGGCAATGGCAGCGCAATAGTGACTTTCCTTACCAGAAAACAACACTTGCTCATAGTACCAGAAACTCCATGTGTTTCAACTCCATTTAGGACTGGGAAACAAACGCTAGCTCGCCTTCCAAGAAACACACTCTGCTTTAGAAAAAAGAGCACTCTTCTACAATACTGTGTTTCCTATGGGGTCCAAACAGTGAGCTTGCTCAGAACAAAAGAACTGTGCTTCCTACACACACGGACCATATGTAGTTCAACTCTGCTTAGGAAACTGACAAGAACAGTAGCTCCTCTTCAGTCCAACACTGTACTAGCAGGGAACAGACGCGAGTGCTATTTGCACTGTGTATGGCAATGGGAGCACAATAGTGACTCGTCTTACCAGAAAACAACTCTTGCTCATAGGACAAAAAACTGCATGTGACTCAACTCCATTTAGGACTGGGAAACAAACTCTAGCTCGCCTTACAAGAAACACACTCTGCTTTTGAGAAAAGAGCACTCTTCTATTCTACTGTGTTTTCCATCGGGCCAGAACGGTGAGCTTGCTCAGAACAAAAAAACTGTGCTTCCTACACACACGGGCCATATCTAGTTCAACTCTGCTTAGGAAACTGACAAGAACAGGAGCTCCTCTTCAGTCCGATACACTGTACTTGCTAGGAACAGACGAGAGTGCTATTTGTACTGAGTATGGCAATGGGAGCACAATAGTGACTTTCCTTACCAGAAAACAACTCTTGCTCGTAGGACCAGAAACTGCATGTGATTCAACTCCATTTAGGACTGGGAAACAAACGCTAGCTCGCCTTACAAGAAACACACTCTGCTTTTGAGAAAAGAGCACTCTTCTATTCTACTGTGTTTTCCACAGGGCCAGAATGGTGAGCTTGCTCAGAACAAAAGAAATGTGCTTCCTAAACACACGGGCCATATCTAGATCAACGCTGTGTAGGAAACGGACAAGAACAGTAGCTCCTATTCAGTCCAATACACTGTACTTGCTGGGAAAAGACGCAAGAGCTATTTGCACTGTATATGGCAATGGGATCCCAATAGTGACTCTTCTTACCAGAAAACAACTCTTGCTCGTAGGACCAGAAAATGCATGTGTTTCAACTCCATTTAGGACTGGGAAACAAACGCTAGCTCGCCTTACAAGAAACACACTCTGCTTTAGAGAAAAGAGCACTCTTCTACTCTACTGTGTTTCCTATAGGGCCAGAACGGTGAGCTTGCTCAGAATAAAAGAACTGTGCTTCCTACACACGTGGGGCATATCTAGTTCACCTCTGCTTAGGAACCTGACAAGAACAGTAGCTCGTCTTCAGTCCAACACTGTACTTGCTGGGAACAGACGCGAGTGCTATTTGCACTGTGAATGGAAATGGGAGCGCAATAGTGGCTTTCCTTACCAGAAAAGAACTCTTGTTTGTAGAACCAGAAACTGCATGTGATTCAATTGCATTTAGGACTAGGAAACAAACACTAGCTTGCCTTACAAGAAACACACTCTGCTTTTGAGAAAAGAGCACTCTTCTACTCTACTGTGTTTCCTATGGGGTCCGAACAATGAGCTTGTTTAGAACAAAAGAACTGTGCTTCCTACACACATGGGCCATATATAGTTCACCTCTGCTTAGGAAACTGAAAAAAAACAGTAGATCCTATTCAGTCCAATACACTGTACTTGCTGGGAAGAGATGCGAGGGCTATTTGCACTGTGTATGGCAATGGGAGCACAATTATGACTCGTCTTACCAGAAAACAACTCTTGCTCGTAGGAAAAAAACTGCATGTGCCTTAACTCCATTTAGGACTGGGAAACAAAATCTAGCTCGCCTTACAAGAAACACACTCTGCTCTTGAGAAAAGAGCACTCTTCTACTCTACTGTGTTTTCCATAGGGCCAGAACGGTGAGCTTGCTCAGAACATAAGAACTGAGCTTCCTACACACACGGGCCATATCTAGTTCACCTCTGCTTAGGAAACTGACAAGAACAGTAGCTCCTCTTCAGTCCTATACACTGTACTTGCTGGGAACAGACGCCAGTGCTATTTGCACTGTGTATGGCAATGGGAGTGCAATAGTGACTTTCCTTACCAGAAAACAACTCTTGCTCATAGGACCAGAAACTGCATGTGATTCAACTCCATTTAGGACTGGGAAACAAATGCTAGCTCGCCTTACATGAAACACACTCTGCTTTTGAGAAAAGAGCACTCTTCTACTCTACTGTGTTTCCTATGGGGTCCGAACAGTGAGCTTGCTCAGAACAAAAGAACTGTGCTTTCTACACACATGGGCCATATAGTTCACCTCTGCTTAGGAAACTGAAAAGAACAGTAGATCCTATTCAGTCCAATACACTGTACTTGCTGGGAACAGACTCGAGTGCTATTTGCACTGTATATGGCAATGGGAGCACAATAGTGACTCGTCTTACCAGAAAACAACTCTTGCTCATAGGACAAAAAACTGCATGTGACTCAACTCCATTTAGGACTGGGAAACAAACTGTAGCTCGCCTTACAAGAAACACACTCTGCTTTTGAGAAAAGAGCACTCTTCTACTCTACTGTGTTTCCCATAGGGCCAGAACGGTGAGCTTTCTCAGAACAAAAAAACTGTGCTTCCTACACACATGGGCCATATCTAGTTCAACTCTGCTTAGGAAACTGACAAGAACAGTAGCTCCTCTTCAGTCCAATACACTGTACTTGCTGGCAACAGACGTCAGTGTTATTTGTCCTGTGTATGCAATGGCAGCGCAATAGTGACTTTCCTTACCATAAAACAACTCTTGCTCGTAGGACCAGAAACTGGGTGTGTTTCAACTCCGTTTAGGACTGGGAAACAAACGCTAGCTCGCCTTACAAGAAACACACTCTGCTTTAGAGAAAAGAGCACTCTTCTACTCTACTGTGTTTCCTATGGGGTCCAAACAGTGAGCTTGCTCAGAACAAAAAAAATTGTGCTTCCTACACACACGGCCATATCTAGTTCAAGTCTGCTTAGGAACCTGACAAGAACAGTAGATCCTCTTCAGTCCAATACACTGTACTTGCTGGCAACAGATGCCAGTGCTATTTGTCCTGTGTATGGCAATGGCAGCGCAATAGTGACTTTCCTTACCAGAAAACAACTCTTGCTCATAGTACCAGAAACTGCATGCGATTCAACTCCATTTAGGACTGGGAAACAAACGCTACCTCGCCTTACAAGAAACACACTCTGCTTTAGAGAAAGAAGCACTCTTCTAGTCTACTGTGTTTCCTATATGGCCAGAACAGTGAGCTTGCTCAGAACAAAAGAACTGTGCTTCCTACACACACAGACCATATCTCGTTCAACTCTGCTTAGGAACCTGAAAAGAACAGTTGCTCCTCTTCAGTCCAACACTGTACTTGCTGGGAACAGACGCGAGTGCTATTTGCACTGTGTATGGCAATGGGAGCACAATAGTGACTTTCCTTACCAGAAAACAACTCTTGTTCGTAGGACCAGAAACTGCATGTGATTCATCTCCATTTAGGACTAGGAAAAAAACGCTAGCTTTCCCTACAAGAAACACACTCTGCTTTAGAGAAAAGAGCACTCTTCTACTCTACTGTGTTTCCTAAAGGGCCAGAACAGTGAGCTTGCTCAGAACATAAGAACTGAGCTTCCAACACACACGGGCCATATCTCGTTCAACTCTGCTTAGGAAACTGACAAGAACAGTAGCTCCTCTTCAGTCCGATACACTGTACTTGCTGGAAACAGACGCCAGTACTATTTGCACTGTGTATGGCAATGGGAGTGCAATAGTGACTTTCCTTACCAGAACACAACTCTTGCTCATAAGACCAGAAACTGCATGTGATTCAATTCCATTTAGGACTGGGAAACAAACGCTACCTCGCCTTACAAGAAACACACTCTGCTTTTGAGAAAAGAGCACTCTTCTACTCTACTGTGTTTCCTATGGGGTCCGAACAGTGAGCTTGCTCAGAACAAAAGAACTGTGCTTCCTACACACACGGGCCATATCTAGTTCAACTCTGCTTAGGAACCTGACAAGAACAGTAGATCCCCTTTAGTCCAATACACTGTACTTGCTGGGAACAGACGCCAGTGCTATTTGTCCTGTGTATGGAAATAGCAGCGCAATAGTGACTATTTTTACCATAAAACAACTCTTGCTCGTAGGACCAGAAACTGCATGTGTTTCAACTCCATTTAGGACTGGGAAACAAACGCTAGCTCGCCTTACAAGAAACACACTCTGCTTTAGAGAAAAGAGCACTCTTCTACTCTACTGTGTTTCCTATAGGGCCAGAATGGTGAGCTTGCTCAGAACAAAAGAACTGTGCTTCCTACACACATGGGCCATATCTAGTTCACCTCTGCTTAGGAACCTGACAAGAACAGTAGCTCGTCTTCAGTCCAACACTGTACTTGCTGGGAACAGACGCGAGTGCTATTTGCACTGTGAATGGCAATGGGAGCGCAATAGTGACTTTCCTTACCAGAAAACATCTCTTGTTTTTAGAACCAGAAACTGCATGTGATTCAATTGCATTTAGGACTAGGAAACAAACACTAGCTTGCCTTACAAGAAACACACTCTGCTTTTGAGAAAAGAGCACTCTTCTACTCTACTGTGTTTCCTATGGGGTCTGAACAATGAGCTTGCTTAGAACAAAAGAACTGTGCTTCCTAAACACATGGGCCATATCTAGTTCACCACTGCTTAGGAAACTGAAAAAAACAGTAGATCCTATTCAGTCCAATACACTGTGCTTGCTGGGAACAGATGCGAGTGCTATTTGCACTGTTTATGGCAATGGGAGCACAATTATGACTCGTCTTACAAGAAAACAACTCTTGCTCGTAGGAAAAAAACTGCATGTGCCTCAACTCCGTTTAGGACAGGGAAACAAAATCTAGCTCGCCTTACAAGAAACACACTCTGCTTTTGAGAAAAGAGCACTCTTCTACTCTACTGTGTTTTCCATACGGCCAGAACGGTGAGCTTGCTCAGAACATAAGAACTGAGCCTCCTACACACACAGGCCATATCTAGTTCAACTCTGCTTAGGAAACTGACAAGAACAGTAGCTCCTCTTCAGTCCTATACACTGTACTTGCTGGGAACAGACGCCAGTGCTATTTGCACTGTGTATGGCAATGGGAGTGCAATAGTGACTTTCCTTACCAGAAAACAACTCTTGCTCGTAGAACCAGAAACTGCATGTGATTCAACTCCATTTAGGACTGGGAAAAAAACGCTAGCTTGCCTTACAAGAAACACACCCTGCTTTTGAGAAAAGAGCACTCTTCTACTCTACTGTGTTTCCTATAGGGCCAGAACAGTGAGCTTGCTCAGAACATAATAACTGTGCTTCCTACACACACGGGCCATATCTAGTTCAACTCTGCTTAGGAAACTGAGAAGAACAGTAGCTCCTCTTCAGTCCAATACACTATACTTGCTAGGAAGAGACGGGAGTGCTATTTGCACTGTGTGGCAATGGGAGCGCAATAGTGACTTTCCTTACCAGAAAACAACTCTTGCTGGTAGGACCAGAAACTGCATGTGATTCAACTCAATTTAGGACTGGGAAACAAACGCTAGCTCGCCTTACAAGAAACACACTCTGCTTTTGAGAAAAGAGCACTCTTCTACTCTACTGTGTTTCCTATAGGGCCAGAATAGTGAGCTTGCTCAGAACAAAAAAAAATTGTGCTTCCTACACACACGGCCATATCTAGTTCAAGTCTGCTTAGGCTCCTGACAAGAACAGTAGCTCCTCTTCAGTCCAATACACTGTACTTGCTGGCAACAGATGCCAGTGCTATTTGTCCTGTGTATGGCAATGGCAGCGCAATAGTGACTTTCCTTACCAGAAAACAACTCTTGCTCATAGTACCAGAAACTGCATGTGTTTCAACTCCATTTAGGACTGGGAAACAAACGCTAGCTTGCCTTCCAAGAAACACACTCTGCTTTAGAAAAAAGAGCACTCTTCTACAATACTGTGTTTCCTATGGGGTCCAAACAGTGAGCTTGCTCAGAACAAAAGAACTGTGCTTCCTACACACACGGACCATATGTAGTTCAACTCTGCTTAGGAAACTGACAAGAACAGTAGCTCCTCTTCAGTGCAACACTGTACTAGCAGGGAACAGACGTGAGTGCTATTTGCACTGTGTATGGCAATGGGAGCACAATAGTGACTCGTCTTACCAGAAAACAACTCTTGCTCATAGGACAAAAAACTGCATGTGACTCAACTCCATTTAGGACTGGGAAACAAACTCTAGCTCGCCTTACAAGAAACACACTCTGCTTTTGAGAAAAGAGCACTCTTCTATTCTACTGTGTTTTCCATCGGGCCAGAACGGTGAGCTTGCTCAGAACAAAAAAACTGTGCTTCCTACACACACGGGCCATATCTAGTTCAACTCTGCTTAGGAAACTGACAAGAACAGTAGCTCCTCTTCAGTCCATTACACTGTACTTGCTAGGAACAGACGAGAGTGCTATTTGCACTGAGTATGGCAATGGGAGCGCAATAGTGACTTTCCTTACCAGAAAACAACTCTTGCTCGTAGGATCAGAAACTGCATGTGATTCAACTCCATTTAGGACTGGGAAACAAACGCTAGCTCGCCTTACAAGAAACACACTCTGCTTTTGAGAAAAGAGCACTCTTCTATTCTACTGTGTTTTCCACAGGGCCAGAATGGTGAGCTTGCTCAGAACAAAAGAAATGTGCTTCCTAAGCACACGGGCCATATCTAGATCAACTCTGTGTAGGAAACGGACAAGAACAGTAGCTCCTATTCAGTCCAATACACTGTACTTGCTGGGAAAAGACGCAAGAGCTATTTGCACTGTATATGGCAATGGGATCCCAATAGTGACTCTTCTTACCAGAAAACAACTCTTGCTCGTAGGACCAGAAAATGCATGTGTTTCAACTCCATTTAGGACTGGGAAACAAACGCTAGCTCGCCTTACAAGAAACACACTCTGCTTTAGAGAAAAGAGCACTCTTCTACTCTACTGTGTTTCCTATAGGGCCAGAACGGTGAGCTTGCTCAGAATAAAAGAACTGTGCTTCCTACACACGTGGGGCATATCTAGTTCACCTCTGCTTAGGAACCTGATAAGAACAGTAGCTCGTCTTCAGTCCAACACTGTACTTGCTGGGAACAGACGCGAGTGCTATTTGCACTGTGAATGGCAATGGGAGCGCAATAGTGGCTTTCCTTACCAGAAAAGAACTCTTGTTTGTAGAACCAGAAACTGCATGTGATTCAATTGCATTTAGGACTAGGAAACAAACACTAGCTTGCCTTACAAGAAACACACTCTGCTTTTGAGAAAAGAGCACTCTTCTACTCTACTGTGTTTCCTATGGGGTCCGAACAATGAGCTTGTTTAGAACAAAAGAACTGTGCTTCCTACACACATGGGCCATATATAGTTCACCTCTGCTTAGGAAACTGAAAAAAACAGTAGATCCTATTCAGTCCAATACACTGTACTTGCTGGGAAGAGATGCGAGGGCTATTTGCACTGTGTATGGCAATGGGAGCACAATTATGACTCGTCTTACCAGAAAACAACTCTTGCTCGTAGGAAAAAAACTGCATGTGCCTCAACTCCATTTAGGACTGGGAAACAAAATCTAGCTCGCCTTACAAGAAACACACTCTGCTCTTGAGAAAAGAGCACTCTTCTACTCTACTGTGTTTTCCATAGGGCCAGAACGGTGAGCTTGCTCAGAACATAAGAACTGAGCTTCCTACACACACGGGCCATATCTAGTTCAACTCTGCTTAGGAAACTGACAAGAACAGTAGCTCCTCTTCAGTCCTATACACTGTACTTGCTGGGAACAGACGCCAGTGCTATTTGCACTGTGTATGGCAATGGGAGTGCAATAGTGACTTTCCTTACCAGAAAACAACTCTTGCTCATAGGACCAGAAACTGCATGTGATTCAACTCCATTTAGGACTGGGAAACAAATGCTAGCTCGCCTTACATGAAACACACTCTGCTTTTGAGAAAAGAGCACTCTTCTACTCTACTGTGTTTCCTATGGGGTCCGAACAGTGAGCTTGCTCAGAACAAAAGAACTGTGCTTTCTACACACATGGGCCATATAGTTCACCTCTGCTTAGGAAACTGAAAAGAACAGTAGATCCTATTCAGTCCAATACACTGTACTTGCTGGGAACAGACTCGAGTGCTATTTGCACTGTATATGGCAATGGGAGCACAATAGTGACTCGTCTTACCAGAAAACAACTCTTGCTCATAGGACAAAAAACTGCATGTGACTCAACTCCATTTAGGACTGGGAAACAAACTCTAGCTCGCCTTACAAGAAACACACTCTGCTTTTGAGAAAAGAGCACTCTTCTACTCTACTGTGTTTCCCATAGGGCCAGAACGGTGAGCTTTCTCAGAACAAGAAAACTGTGCTTCCTACACACATGGGCCATATCTAGTGCAACTCTGCTTAGGAAACTGACAAGAACAGTAGCTCCTCTTCAGTCCGATACACTGTACCTGCTGGCATCAGACGCGAGTGCTATTTGCACTGTGTATGGCAATGGGAGCGCAATAGTGACTTTCCTTACCAGAAAACAACTCTTGCTCGTAGGACCAAAAACTGCATGGGATTCAACTCCATTTAGGACTGGGAAGCAAATGCTAGCTCGCCTTACAAGAAACACACTCTGCTTTTGAGAAAAGAGCACTCTTCTACTCTACTGTGTTTCCTATGGGGTCCAAACAGTGAGCTTGCTCAGAACAAAAAAAATTGTGCTTCCTATACACACGACCATATCTAGTTCAAGTCTGCTTAGGAACATGACAAGAACAGTAGATCCTCTTCAGTCCAATACACTGTACTTGCTGGCAACAGACGTCAGTGTTATTTGTCCTGTGTACGGCAATGGCAGCGCAATAGTGACTTTCCTTACCATAAAACAACTCTTGCTCGTAGGACCAGAATCTGGGTGTGTTTCAACTCCATTTAAGACTGGGAAACAAACGCTAGCTCGCCTTACAAGAAACACACTCTGCTTTAGAGAAAAGAGCACTCTTCTACTCTACTGTGTTTCCTATGGGGTCCAAACAGAGAGCTTGCTCAGAACAAAAAAAATTGTGCTTCCTACACACACGGCCTTATCTAGTTCAAGTCTGCTTAGGAACCTGACAAGAACAGTAGATCCTCTTCAGTCCAATACACTGTACTTGCTGGCAACAGACGCCAGTGCTATTTGTCCTGTGTATGGCAATGGCAGCGCAATAGTGACTTTCCTTACCAGAAAACAACTCTTGCTCATAGTACCAGAAACTGCATGCGATTCAACTCCATTTAGGACTGGGAAACAAACGCTACCTCGCCTTACAAGAAACACACTCTGCTTTAGAGAAAGAAGCACTCTTCTAGTCTACTGTGTTTCCTATAGGGCCAGAACAGTGAGCTTGCTCAGAACAAAAGAACTGTGCTTCCTACACACACAGACCATATCTCGTTCAACTCTGCTTAGGAACCTGACAAGAACAGTTGCTCCTCTCCAGTCCAACACTGTACTTGCTGGGAACAGACGCGAGTGCTATTTGCACTGTGTATGGCAATGGGAGCACAATAGTGACTTTCCTTACCAGAAAACAACTCTTGTTCGTAGGACCAGAAACTGCATGTGATTCATCTCCATTTAGGACTAGGAAAAAAACGCTAGCTTTCCCTACAAGAAACACACTCTGCTTTAGAGAAAAGAGCACTCTTCTACTCTACTGTGTTTCCTAAAGGGCCAGAACAGTGAGCTTGCTCAGAACATAAGAACTGAGCTTCCAACACACACGGGCCATATCTAGTTCAACTCTGCTTAGGAAACTGACAAGAACAGTAGCTCCTCTTCAGTCCGATACACTGTACTTGCTGGGAACAGACGCCAGTACTATTTGCACTGTGTATGGCAATGGGAGTGCAATAGTGACTTTCCTTACCAGAACACAACTCTTGCTCATAAGACCAGAAACTGCATGTGATTCAACTCCATTTAGGACTGGGAAACAAACGCTACCTCGCCTTACATGAAACACACTCTGCTTTTGAGAAAAGAGCACTCTTCTACTCTACTGTGTTTCCTATGGGGTCCGAACAGTGAGCTTGCTCAGAACAAAAGAACTGTGCTTCCTACACACACGGGCCATATCTAGTTCAACTCTGCTTAGGAACCTGACAAGAACAGTAGATCCCCTTTAGTCCAATACACTGTACTTGCTGGGAACAGACGCCAGTGCTATTTGTCCTGTGTATGGAAATAGCAGCGCAATAGTGACTATTTTTACCATAAAACAACTCTTGCTCGTAGGACCAGAAACTGCATGTGTTTCAACTCCATTTAGGACTGGGAAACAAACGCTAGCTCGCCTTACAAGAAACACACTCTGCTTTTGAGAAAAGAGCACTCTTCTACTCTACTGTGTTTCCCATAGGGCCAGAACGGTGAACTTGCTCAGAACAAAAGAACTGTTGTTCCTAAACACACGGGGCATATCTAGTTCAACTCTTCTTAGGAAACTGAAAGAACAGTAGCTCCTCTTCAGTCCGATACACTGTACTTGCTGGGATCAGACGTGAGTGCTATTTGCACTGTGTATGGCAATGGGAGCGCAATAGTGACTTTCCTTAACAGAAAACAACTCTTGCTCGTAGAACCAGAAACTGCATGTGATTCAACTCCATTTAGGACTGGGAAAAAAACGCTAGCTTGCCTTACAAGAAACACACCCTGCTTTTGAGAAAAGAGCACTCTTCTACTCTACTGTGTTTCCTATAGGGCCAGAACAGTGAGCTTGCTCAGAACATAATAACTGTGCTTCCTACACACACGGGCCATATCTAGTTCAACTCTGCTTAGGAAACTGAGAAGAACAGTAGCTCCTCTTCAGTCCAATACACTATACTTGCTAGGAAGAGACGGGAGTGCTATTTGCACTGTGTGGCAATGGGAGCGCAATAGTGACTTTCCTTACCAGAAAACAACTCTTGCTGGTAGGACCAGAAACTGCATGTGATTCAACTCAATTTAGGACTGGGAAACAAACGCTAGCTCGCCTTACAAGAAACACACTCTGCTTTTGAGAAAAGAGCACTCTTCTACTCTACTGTGTTTCCTATAGGGCCAGAATAGTGAGCTTGCTCAGAACAAAAAAAAAATTGTGCTTCCTACACACACGGCCATATCTAGTTCAAGTCTGCTTAGGCTCCTGACAAGAACAGTAGCTCCTCTTCAGTCCAATACACTGTACTTGCTGGCAACAGATGCCAGTGCTATTTGTCCTGTGTATGGCAATGGCAGCGCAATAGTGACTTTCCTTACCAGAAAACAACTCTTGCTCATAGTACCAGAAACTGCATGTGTTTCAACTCCATTTAGGACTGGGAAACAAACGCTAGCTTGCCTTCCAAGAAACACACTCTGCTTTAGAAAAAAGAGCACTCTTCTACAATACTGTGTTTCCTATGGGGTCCAAACAGTGAGCTTGCTCAGAACAAAAGAACTGTGCTTCCTACACACACGGACCATATGTAGTTCAACTCTGCTTAGGAAACTGACAAGAACAGTAGCTCCTCTTCAGTGCAACACTGTACTAGCAGGGAACAGACGTGAGTGCTATTTGCACTGTGTATGGCAATGGGAGCACAATAGTGACTCGTCTTACCAGAAAACAACTCTTGCTCATAGGACAAAAAACTGCATGTGACTCAACTCCATTTAGGACTGGGAAACAAACTCTAGCTCGCCTTACAAGAAACACACTCTGCTTTTGAGAAAAGAGCACTCTTCTATTCTACTGTGTTTTCCATCGGGCCAGAACGGTGAGCTTGCTCAGAACAAAAAAACTGTGCTTCCTACACACACGGGCCATATCTAGTTCAACTCTGCTTAGGAAACTGACAAGAACAGGAGCTCCTCTTCAGTCCATTACACTGTACTTGCTAGGAACAGACGAGAGTGCTATTTGCACTGAGTATGGCAATGGGAGCGCAATAGTGACTTTCCTTACCAGAAAACAACTCTTGCTCGTAGGATCAGAAACTGCATGTGATTCAACTCCATTTAGGACTGGGAAACAAACGCTAGCTCGCCTTACAAGAAACACACTCTGCTTTTGAGAAAAGAGCACTCTTCTATTCTACTGTGTTTTCCACAGGGGCCAGAATGGTGAGCTTGCTCAGAACAAAAGAAATGTGCTTCCTAAGCACACGGGCCATATCTAGATCAACTCTGTGTAGGAAACGGACAAGAACAGTAGCTCCTATTCAGTCCAATACACTGTACTTGCTGGGAAAAGACGCAAGAGCTATTTGCACTGTATATGGCAATGGGATCCCAATAGTGACTCTTCTTACCAGAAAACAACTCTTGCTCGTAGGACCAGAAAATGCATGTGTTTCAACTCCATTTAGGACTGGGAAACAAACGCTAGCTCGCCTTACAAGAAACACACTCTGCTTTAGAGAAAAGAGCACTCTTCTACTCTACTGTGTTTCCTATAGGGCCAGAACGGTGAGCTTGCTCAGAATAAAAGAACTGTGCTTCCTACACACGTGGGGCATATCTAGTTCACCTCTGCTTAGGAACCTGATAAGAACAGTAGCTCGTCTTCAGTCCAACACTGTACTTGCTGGGAACAGACGCGAGTGCTATTTGCACTGTGAATGGCAATGGGAGCGCAATAGTGGCTTTCCTTACCAGAAAAGAACTCTTGTTTGTAGAACCAGAAACTGCATGTGATTCAATTGCATTTAGGACTAGGAAACAAACACTAGCTTGCCTTACAAGAAACACACTCTGCTTTTGAGAAAAGAGCACTCTTCTACTCTACTGTGTTTCCTATGGGGTCCGAACAATGAGCTTGTTTAGAACAAAAGAACTGTGCTTCCTACACACATGGGCCATATATAGTTCACCTCTGCTTAGGAAACTGAAAAAAACAGTAGATCCTATTCAGTCCAATACACTGTACTTGCTGGGAAGAGATGCGAGGGCTATTTGCACTGTGTATGGCAATGGGAGCACAATTATGACTCGTCTTACCAGAAAACAACTCTTGCTCGTAGGAAAAAAACTGCATGTGCCTCAACTCCATTTAGGACTGGGAAACAAAATCTAGCTCGCCTTACAAGAAACACACTCTGCTCTTGAGAAAAGAGCACTCTTCTACTCTACTGTGTTTTCCATAGGGCCAGAACGGTGAGCTTGCTCAGAACATAAGAACTGAGCTTCCTACACACACGGGCCATATCTAGTTCAACTCTGCTTAGGAAACTGACAAGAACAGTAGCTCCTCTTCAGTCCTATACACTGTACTTGCTGGGAACAGACGCCAGTGCTATTTGCACTGTGTATGGCAATGGGAGTGCAATAGTGACTTTCCTTACCAGAAAAGAACTCTTGCTCATAGGACCAGAAACTGCATGTGATTCAACTCCATTTAGGACTGGGAAACAAATGCTAGCTCGCCTTACATGAAACACACTCTGCTTTTGAGAAAAGAGCACTCTTCTACTCTACTGTGTTTCCTATGGGGTCCGAACAGTGAGCTTGCTCAGAACAAAAGAACTGTGCTTTCTACACACATGGGCCATATAGTTCACCTCTGCTTAGGAAACTGAAAGAACAGTAGATCCTATTCAGTCCAATACACTGTACTTGCTGGGAACAGACTCGAGTGCTATTTGCACTGTATATGGCAATGGGAGCACAATAGTGACTCGTCTTACCAGAAAACAACTCTTGCTCATAGGACAAAAAACTGCATGTGACTCAACTCCATTTAGGACTGGGAAACAAACTCTAGCTCGCCTTACAAGAAACACACTCTGCTTTTGAGAAAAGAGCACTCTTCTACTCTACTGTGTTTCCCATAGGGCCAGAACGGTGAGCTTTCTCAGAACAAGAAAACTGTGCTTCCTACACACATGGGCCATATCTAGTGCAACTCTGCTTAGGAAACTGACAAGAACAGTAGCTCCTCTTCAGTCCGATACACTGTACCTGCTGGCATCAGACGCGAGTGCTATTTGCACTGTGTATGGCAATGGGAGCGCAATAGTGACTTTCCTTACCAGAAAACAACTCTTGCTCGTAGGACCAAAAACTGCATGGGATTCAACTCCATTTAGGACTGGGAAGCAAATGCTAGCTCGCCTTACAAGAAACACACTCTGCTTTTGAGAAAAGAGCACTCTTCTACTCTACTGTGTTTCCTATGGGGTCCAAACAGTGAGCTTGCTCAGAACAAAAAAAATTGTGCTTCCTATACACACGACCATATCTAGTTCAAGTCTGCTTAGGAACATGACAAGAACAGTAGATCCTCTTCAGTCCAATACACTGTACTTGCTGGCAACAGACGTCAGTGTTATTTGTCCTGTGTACGGCAATGGCAGCGCAATAGTGACTTTCCTTACCATAAAACAACTCTTGCTCGTAGGACCAGAATCTGGGTGTGTTTCAACTCCATTTAAGACTGGGAAACAAACGCTAGCTCGCCTTACAAGAAACACACTCTGCTTTAGAGAAAAGAGCACTCTTCTACTCTACTGTGTTTCCTATGGGGTCCAAACAGAGAGCTTGCTCAGAACAAAAAAAATTGTGCTTCCTACACACACGGCCTTATCTAGTTCAAGTCTGCTTAGGAACCTGACAAGAACAGTAGATCCTCTTCAGTCCAATACACTGTACTTGCTGGCAACAGACGCCAGTGCTATTTGTCCTGTGTATGGCAATGGCAGCGCAATAGTGACTTTCCTTACCAGAAAACAACTCTTGCTCATAGTACCAGAAACTGCATGCGATTCAACTCCATTTAGGACTGGGAAACAAACGCTACCTCGCCTTACAAGAAACACACTCTGCTTTAGAGAAAGAAGCACTCTTCTAGTCTACTGTGTTTCCTATAGGGCCAGAACAGTGAGCTTGCTCAGAACAAAAGAACTGTGCTTCCTACACACACAGACCATATCTCGTTCAACTCTGCTTAGGAACCTGACAAGAACAGTTGCTCCTCTCCAGTCCAACACTGTACTTGCTGGAACAGACGCGAGTGCTATTTGCACTGTGTATGGCAATGGGAGCACAATAGTGACTTTCCTTACCAGAAAACAACTCTTGTTCGTAGGACCAGAAACTGCATGTGATTCATCTCCATTTAGGACTAGGAAAAAAACGCTAGCTTTCCCTACAAGAAACACACTCTGCTTTAGAGAAAAGAGCACTCTTCTACTCTACTGTGTTTCCTAAAGGGCCAGAACAGTGAGCTTGCTCAGAACATAAGAACTGAGCTTCCAACACACACGGGCCATATCTAGTTCAACTCTGCTTAGGAAACTGACAAGAACAGTAGCTCCTCTTCAGTCCGATACACTGCACTTGCTGGGAACAGACGCCAGTACTATTTGCACTGTGTATGGCAATGGGAGTGCAATAGTGACTTTCCTTACCAGAACACAACTCTTGCTCATAAGACCAGAAACTGCATGTGATTCAACTCCATTTAGGACTGGGAAACAAACGCTACCTCGCCTTACATGAAACACACTCTGCTTTTGAGAAAAGAGCACTCTTCTACTCTACTGTGTTTCCTATGGGGTCCGAACAGTGAGCTTGCTCAGAACAAAAGAACTGTGCTTCCTACACACACGGGCCATATCTAGTTCAACTCTGCTTAGGAACCTGACAAGAACAGTAGATCCCCTTTAGTCCAATACACTGTACTTGCTGGGAACAGACGCCAGTGCTATTTGTCCTGTGTATGGAAATAGCAGCGCAATAGTGACTATTTTTACCATAAAACAACTCTTGCTCGTAGGACCAGAAACTGCATGTGTTTCAACTCCATTTAGGACTGGGAAACAAACGCTAGCTCGCCTTACAAGAAACACACTCTGCTTTTGAGAAAAGAGCACTCTTCTACTCTACTGTGTTTCCCATAGGGCCAGAACGGTGAACTTGCTCAGAACAAAAGAACTGTTGTTCCTAAACACACGGGGCATATCTAGTTCAACTCTTCTTAGGAAACTGAAAGAACAGTAGCTCCTCTTCAGTCCGATACACTGTACTTGCTGGGATCAGACGTGAGTGCTATTTGCACTGTGTATGGCAATGGGAGCGCAATAGTGACTTTCCTTAACAGAAAACAACTCTTGCTCGTAGAACCAGAAACTGCATGTGATTCAACTCCATTTAGGACTGGGAAAAAACGCTAGCTTGCCTTTACAAGAAACACACCCTGCTTTTGAGAAAAGAGCACTCTTCTACTCTACTGTGTTTCCTATAGGGCCAGAACAGTGAGCTTGCTCAGAACATAATAACTGTGCTTCCTACACACACGGGCCATATCTAGTTCAACTCTGCTTAGGAAACTGAGAAGAACAGTAGCTCCTCTTCAGTCCAATACACTATACTTGCTAGGAAGAGACGGGAGTGCTATTTGCACTGTGTGGCAATGGGAGCGCAATAGTGACTTTCCTACCAGAAAACAACTCTTGCTGGTAGGACC